>NW_009967797.1:0-1359 GCF_000747805.2 Chaetura pelagica | reverse complement strand
GGGTTTTTTTTTTCCCTTAATACAAGTGAAATCAGAAGAGAGTTAGTTTACCTGAACACCAAAATAAGAAAACAGATGACAAAATACATTCCAACGGTGAAAATATAGGCCAGTTGCATGTTGTAAGGTGGACCATTCTTTATTTTGCTGATTGTAGCATTGGTGTAAAAGCCATAGTAGAGTACTGTTTGTTGAAAATAACCCTGAAAAGATACAGAAGTAATTAAGAATGTTTGCTCTAACCTACATATAGTCAGAATTATCATCCTCTGAAGCCCAATTCATGGAACTCAAAGCTGTCCCATTCCCTACTGTAAAATCATAGCTGTGATTACATTTCTAAATATCAGGCCCTTTGTTTTCCTTCTATCAGCTAAAATCTTGTACAGCTCTGAGAGCTTCTAGAGATAAATAATTTATTTGCATCCTTCTTAAGATTCATGTGGGATGGTCATGAACATTCAACACCTTTGCAAGTTTTGGTCTTTTCTGAAAACTTCTGAAGAAGGAAAGGCTTAATTGCTTCTTTCTTAGGAGCAAGTTTCTGTGCAGACAAATTTTATCAGCAGCTATGAAGGAACCAGGAAGGAAACATGCAACATTCAACACCAGAGTTACTACATTAGAGTTGAACTCCTGCAGTGGTGACTGTTCTTTGCAAAGTTAAACAGCATTACTACAAAACACAGAACTTTCAAAGCATTTAAAAGGAAAAGGGTGACACCTCTTCTTTTAAAAAAATCTCTTCTTACTTAGGTGTTAGAAAGACCAGAGTATTGTTTATTACTAAAGAAATCCCTTAACAATAATAAAAGTTACACTTTTTTTACAGCAAAGACAGAAAAAACAGAGTAAATCATCTTCCTTTGATCACTCAGTTGATGAATACTATTAAAGTAGTGCAAAATCTTCCTTTAAAAATAGCCTGGCACTTTATTCCCTGAATATAAATATCTCCACACAATGGAAAGATCTTCCTGCTTCCAGATGTCACCAAGTTCAGTGGATTGCCACAAAGATCTGTGAGCATGGGAAAAATGTTCTGCTGAAGACTAATGTAGCTATCTCTGGAAGGCCTGGCTTCCTTTGTGACTCTTCCACTGCTTTCTGAAAGAGTGATGGAAGTCTTGAAATATTGTTGAACACAGCAGTCATTTGCAGTGAGAAATGCATCAGGAGTTCCATTCACCACACTCTGTGTCAATGTTTGTTGCAGCTTTTTATTTTTTTCAAAAATGTACTAAATATTGTTTCTAGTTACGTAATATTCTAACTCCACCTCTTAATAAGAAATACTAGATTTTTACTCTGTTGTGAGTTTTTAAAGTAGATCTGTTGCTCACAGTACTAATACAAAAC
>NW_009967796.1:0-1359 GCF_000747805.2 Chaetura pelagica | reverse complement strand
CACTGTCCATGTTGCCAACAAAGATGGTAAATAGCACTGGTCCCAGTATGTGAACACTGCTCAGTTGAGTCCCACTTGTTGAAAGAAAATTTCAAATGCATCATCCTCACCACAGTGGAAAAATCAACATTAGACTGACAGACTGATATGTTATTAGAGGACCCATGTTTAAGCACAGAAAACCTGTGTCACAACACCTCTACTTCAAGCCAGAGCAAATGGCTGGGGATAAGGACACTGAATGCAAAAATTGATACCGTCCTTCACAGCATCCTTATGGACAGTTATCCAACTGTGGGATGAGCAGGTTCATCATGCTGTGGGTAAAGAACAGGCTGAAGAGCAGGGCTCAAAAGGTTGTAATGAATGGCACTACATCTGGTAGCCAGCCATTGCTCTCAACAGCTCCAAGAGGAGGCCAAGTGGAGAAGGACATGCTGATCTCTTGTCCCTGGAATCCGGTGAAAGGACTGAGGGAGGGCCTGGGATGTGCCCTAGCAACAGATTGTGACGTCACCTAGCGACGGACTGTGACATCACCTAGCAATGGATTGTGACCACGCATCCCCCACTGCTTATATTCGGGCACCCAGCCAGTTGGCGCCCACACTGCGGCTGAGCTAGTCCGCAAGGTTTGGAGCGTTGAGCGAGGCCTTTAGTGCTAGTGTTGTGCCTGGGGAGCTGTTTGTTGCAGCACTCAGCAGAGCCTGAGCCCAGAGCCATCAAGGGATTTTCCTTGGCCCCGACATGTTCAGGCAGCCGGGGCAGCCAGGAGGCAGGCTGGCAGCAGCAGAGGTGAGCTGGCTGGGGAAACCTCACCCTGGGGACCTGGCTTTCCTCCTTGAAAGGAACCTGGGCGTTTCTTCCACCCCTACCCAGGCCAGCCAGCAATTGTGACTCCTCTTCCTTTCACTTGTGCAACACTGGCTGCTGCAGTGGCCCGGAGAGGGGGCAGCTTGACATCCAGTGCCCCGGAGTGGGGGCAGCTTGACACCCTCTGCTCCTCACAGCCCATGGCAGAGTGTGGGGAGCACGGCCATGGAGCTGGAGAGCCACTCTCCCAAGTGCCTGAAGAGGCAGGAGGAGGCCGGCGTGGGGATGCCGTGCCTCCACCAGTTCTGCTCTCCATGTGTCCCATGGTGGGCTTGAGACTAAGCCCCCCGCCAGACAAGCTCCAGCCCCTTTGCATGTCTCTCTCAGCAGGACGCGGCTCTGGGCGCCGAGGCAGCCACGGGGGAAAGTGACTTTGATGCCAGGGACAGCGGCAGGAGCCCGGTGCTCCAAGCAGGGCCGGCAGAGGCAGCGGCAGACTCTGAGTGCCCCATCTGCCTGGGACACATCAGGAAGGCCGCCTACGTC
>NW_009967795.1:0-1359 GCF_000747805.2 Chaetura pelagica | reverse complement strand
GCAAAGCTGTGGTGGGAGCTGCCACCATCCACAAGGGACAGACTGTTTTTACGACTCAGGGGCTGGTCTTTCCTGCTGTGCCTTATTTGGGGCTTCTTTAGCATTATCACTGTCATATCTCAGTAATTTTGTCACAAATCTCATGTTGGCTCTTTTTTGTTTCAGTTTCAGTTTGGAGGTCCTTGGCCCTTCATAAGCACCTGGCTTTTATTTGACTTCTGCATTTAGTTGTTCTAAGGAGGCAATTTCTAGCCTTTCTTAAAGAGGCAAATTTGAACGATTTGAGAATGTGGCTACTTTCTTAAGTAGTGACATTTAATGGCAAATAAAAAAATAAAAAGGACTGGTTTGTTTGTTTGTTTATTGTAATTTTCAGGCCAACATCACACATTTAAATATGGGAATCCCTGACCCTGATGTATCATGCTTGTGTACATCTGGCAGAGAATTTGGAAGAAGACTGCAAAATTAATTTTACCCGTAAGTATCAGCATGTCAAATGGCTTTTCTATGTACATTTAAAATCATGAGTGATTGTTGTACCTCCTCTTTCTACCTGTCCCATAACAAGAGGTGGCCTTCTCACTTTGGAAACAGAAAAGATGCACTTGTAACCTCATGTCAGTGGCCTAGGGAGACTTGCACACAGAAGGTGTGGATGCTCTAGGCAGGGGCACAGAAAATCCAGAGAAAGCCCTGACCAAGGTGCAGGGGCTTAGGGACCTCCGTGCTAAGCAGGTGGCGATACCACATGGCTCCTGACTGGAAACCTCAGCTACTACTCAGCTTCCCCACTAATATGCTGACAAAGAAGTGAAGACTGTGTCTGTTCAGAACCGTACGGCAGGACCAAGCACAGGACAAGACAATGCAAACAGTTCCAATGCACAGTTACCCATGGCCACAAGAACTCATCTTATGGTCACATTTTTAGGGATTTTGCTTCATCTTAGTATTCTTCTGGTCTTGACTTAGCTATGCCAGCATTTCAGACCAATCCCCCTGGGACATGACAGTCCTAGCAAGACTGACCTTCAGACATGCCAGGTCGTGGAAAGCTGGAGGAACACCTAGAACAAAGCACTGCTGTTGGCTGTCATCTTGAAGGTGAGCACTTCTGACCTGCAGCTGCAGGAGCTCCTGGCTGGGTTGGAGTGTGCAAAGGCTCAGGTGGAGCCCTTGGCCTTGCAGGACTTCCTCTGGAGCATCCCCTCCAAGCTCCTCGTGAACAACCTTTAGGAGGAGCAGATGGCAGCAATGCAGAAGAGCAGCAGGGAGGAGAAGGTGGAGGAGCTGCAAACGTTAAGCCTGGGCAGCAGCCTGCCTGTTGAGCAGGAGCCCTGACCACTGGCTGAGAGC
>NW_009967794.1:0-1359 GCF_000747805.2 Chaetura pelagica | reverse complement strand
TCCTTACCCATAAGCACTCGACCTTACCATCGCACTTGTCAAGTTCCACGCAATCAAAACACCCCCTAACATACAGTGTAACTCCAATAAGCAATAACACATTGTTTGTGACTGTAGTAGGAGTGAATTTCAAATTAAATATGAATATTCACAGTATACAAAATACAGGAAGAGAGTTCCTAGGCAAAAGTACTGCATTAGCACATTTACATTTGGTTTGTTGCCAAGTCTGATAAAGAGAAAACAAAATTTAGTATTCATTATGTCTTGACAATCTCTGTCCATTTAACACTTTCAATCAGTAAATAAGTTATTAATTTGCATATAAAAAGCATTAGAAAAATCTCAAATACTATGAGCAACTGCCTAATTTTCTCATTAATCCAAAGGTCTCATCCTCAGTATTTATTGTTGTTTTGAGACATTTAATTATTTTTTTGACATGTATTTTAAAGTAAAACAATACTGATATTTTCTCATTTACTATAATGTAACTACCGTTTTAATGTTTTTGATCTGCTTGAAGCAAATGGGATAGCAACATACAAGCTGCTACTTGACTACTATGGAAATAGGTGAAATGGTTTATTTCAAAATGAAGTATCGAGTAAATTTGCAAAGCAGTATATAAAACCTGCTACAAATGGCCTTAACGTAAGGACAAGGAAAAATGTAGAACATAAAAGAAATCAAACACCTGAGGAAAAAAAATTGTTTTTCTTCATGCAAGTGTGGCCCAATTTCTACACTTTTAATAGCAGTGTACAGAAATTAATCACAATGTATTTCTTCTCTTGTGTTTTCAAAGTGAAATTTATTTTGGCTGGTAACGAAACCAGAAAGAACTAAGACACACATTAAGGTTTGACTACCTGACCTTTTAGAAGAGTAAAAGGAGTCTTTCATATGAACTGTAATGCACTTGAATTCAGCCCATGTTGTTAGTGACTTACCAGGTGCTAGCTGTTTAGTACCTAAGTAAACTAATTCAGTGATCTCTGCTGTAATTGCTTTTTCACACACACACACAGACAAAATAAAAACAAAGCAAAACAAACAAACAAAAAAAAATCACTATCTGAGGCTGAAGAAACTCTCATCAGCCCCAGTCTTAGTAGAAATGTGATGGTTCTACAGCACAGAAACACTGAAGACATTAGTGGAATTTGAGAACCCGCTCATCTCATTTTGGATCAGCTTCCATTCTCCTTCCAAAGGTACACAGAAACATAGAATATTTAGGGTTGGGCTGGAAAAGACCTTAAAGATCACCTATTTCCAACACTCCCTGCATGCGCAGGGACACTTCCCACTAGACAAAGTTGCTGAAACCCTCATCCAACCTGGCTTTGAACACTT
>NW_009967793.1:0-1345 GCF_000747805.2 Chaetura pelagica | reverse complement strand
TCTTAGGGATGGGCAAAAACACTGCAGGCACTTAATCACATGAGGCACATCATGATGAGAAACACCTACCCTTCTCATGAAGTATCACCTCCCTCCTATCTGTCTTCCTGAACTACATGCCAGTGATCATCTGCAAACACTCCCCACAAAGCTAAATAATTCTTACTCCATGCTGAAACCATCAACAAAGAGCTTCCTTGGCTAGGGAAACAGCATACACTGAATCCAGATGTCCAGAAGAAGAAGAGGAACCATAATGTTCATATTGTCTCTAGAAGCAAATAGTCTGTCTCCATTCCAGCACCCAGACCAAATTTTTGCAATGCAACAGCATCACAGACCTTTTCACTTCACATTACTTCCAGTGAATGTTTTACAGTGATCAGTCAGACTCTGCAAATCCATGGAAAATACTTTTCCCTGCTGGCAAAGACTAGGCATGTATGTCTATCATTTACAACTCTCTAAAGCCAGCACCAACTCTTACACATTTTCAGGTTGATGAAATAATAGAGCAGAAACCTCCCCATTTCAGATCCCTGGGACAAAGTTTGCTGTAGCTGATCTCCCAGCCCCAGGTGGTGAGCTCCTGCTCAGCAGTAAAATGCCAGAGGTAATGGTGGCATGCCCACTTGGATGGGCACACTCATGGCTGTGTTCTTCTCTTGTAGCCCTGGGCTCTGCTCACATCTCTAATTGGTCTCTGCCATCCAAAAGCTTTGCCACTGGCAGTGGCCATCCAGTTCTGCATCACTACCTGCATCCCACGAGTCATTGCTGCCCATGTGAGCCCTGAAATAAAAGTTTAGTCAAGTAAAACTCCTTCACATAAGCTTTCCACAAAATCTGATCTCCTCTCCTTACAGCATCAATTCCTACAGCTATCACCTCAGTATCAAACATCTTAGGAAACCCCAGACGCAAATTCTTCTGCTTTCCCAACTACAAATGCATGTGCACAATCCCATCCATATTAATGCAATTCATAATCATAGCACTTAGCAGCATGTCCTCCATCTGCTGCCCGATGGTAATTTGAAAATGGTGCCAGAAGCCTTAATGGATATCAGGGAAGGATGTGAATCATGGGAGTCTGGCTTACCCCTCCAGACCAGTATTCTTCCAGTCTCACAAAGTGACCCCACAACACACTGCTGGTGCATCTGCAGAGCACAGCACCCAGGGAGAGACCACTGGGCCTCAAGACATCTCCCAAGTACTGAGCAAACAGTGTATGCCCAAGGATCGTCAAGAGAAGCATTTTAGTGGGTGGGGACACAGAGGGTGGACAAGAGAGTTTGAGACAGTGTAACCAATGTACACACACACACACACACACACACAC
>NW_009967792.1:0-1358 GCF_000747805.2 Chaetura pelagica | reverse complement strand
AAAAAAAAAATAATCACACAACAAAACTTATCTGCAGAGACTGTAAAAACAAGATTTAAAGAGGCCACAGTTCTTTCCATTCCCATTTGGAAGTTCAGGGCTTTAAGCATTTGCTACACTATGGAGACTAATCCTGAATGTAAACTAATCTCATGTGTAAGAAAACCAGTGATTTAAAACACACAATGGAGAGGAAAAAAGTGGAATTTACAAAAGACTTACTGTTTAGATTAACATCTAGAAACAAGGAACTACCAATTTTTTTTTTTACATCACTAGCACTCAAGGGGCACAGCAGAGGCACTGCAATCATAAAGCTAAGAGGGTCTGACAGCTGAGAACAAAACAACTCCAATAGACCAGGCTTTTACAGTTTGCAACTTCTCAAATTTCTTTTTAAAAGACTTTTGATTTATTCTTCTCAGCCTTTATCACCGTTTCCAAGTAACATTAAATGACTTGAAGTGCAAAAGGTTTGCAAATGGAATGGAAGTGCTCTGGCAGTGATAAGAGATAACAGCTAGTAAAAGCTGGAAGTCAGTGCTAAAAAGACAGATAACCATTTGCACACATGCTAGTTCATGGTGAACACACCAAAACTGGCTCTTTTAAAACAGTAAAGCAGAATCAAGCCTGTGGACTAATTAAATTGAGCCAAAGGCATTTTAAAAAAAGCTGAACAACTATAGTCAAGATAGGGCCAAGCTGAAGCAAAACTTCCAAGAAAGCTGCTGCTCCATCTGCAGTTATATGTGTGCCTGGACATCAAGCTCCAAGAGGGAGGCAGTTTCCATTGCTCCCTCTTACTAAGGAAGCTGGCATTTAAAAGCTAAAAGTTGTTATTAGAGTGGCCACCCCAAGGTCCCTCTAGATCAGTACCTTGTACCTGACTGTACCCAAAAGCAATGCCCTTTTTCAGGGCTTTACAAGTGGAGGGAGCTGAGCCAGCAGAAAATACAGGAGGACGAAACATACGGAAGCATCCAGGGGCACTGGGGTTATTAGAATACTGGGATACAACAAGTGGAGGGAATTAGAAGCAAACATGGGAATACTTAAACATACATGACACTTTCCTCTAATGTTCTCCCAGCCTCCAAACACATTCAGCCCAGGGACTTCCTTACCTGAATAATGATTTTTTAAAATATGCTTAAAATATGCTTTAAAATATGTCAAAACCAGTAAGTTCATGTCAAACCTGTTGCCCTAATTCATGGTGACCAACACTTTCTAAGTAATGTATCAAAGGCTATCCCCACTTACAGAGATTCCCATTTCAGTTTCTCTCTCCTACAGAGAGAAACAGTTCAAGACACAGAAACAAAATGCCAGTCAACATATTCAGTGGCATATTT
>NW_009967791.1:0-1358 GCF_000747805.2 Chaetura pelagica | reverse complement strand
TTTTTTTTATTTCACTAATTTCTATTTCATCTTCTTACACAGTATGAAATTCCCATTCATTGTTTGGTCTATGCAGTACCCTTTTAATATGATGTAAGATAAGGACAAGCATTTTATTAACTTCATAAAAAGTTAGGATTTAAAAATAATAACTCTAGGCTGTCAAATTGTAACCTAACTGCACGGTACCTATCAAGTCATAAAAGTACATGGATGTAGGAAAGATCCTGCATCCTCCTTTTCCTTCTCAAAAAGATTTCTCAAAGATTGTTTTTGTTCTCCACCCATGGGAACTGTAGAAGTGGCAACAGTCAGATAAATGATCAAGGTATTCTGTAGATTGCAAGACTGAAGATTTCACATTAAACATAAATGCTACATTTCTGTCTTTAAAGTGCTACTGTTCCAGTGTCAATAACTGAAATAGAGCTGTAATGCAGCAATGGAGCATTGCTTACTAAAAAAACAGTCTCTGCAAACCTCATGTCTGCTAAGAAAAAGCAGAACCAGAACATTACTCAGCTATATTTAGTCTGACTTTATCTTGTTCATCTTTTGTTTACCAGAACGTTAATAACTAAGATATGGACATCAGAGTGATCACAGCAGGTTGTGAAATAATGATTTAATCTGCTGGTCCAGGATGGATCTACATAATGAATGGCCTTCAGAATACAAACCCTCTGTTTTCTTAATAGGGCAAGAGGTGATGGTGTTCACCGTAACAAATAACTTGTGACTTCAGGCTATATGACAGGCCAGAAATAATTAAAAACTATGAAATAGCTTTTCAGCCTCAATATGCTCTCTGTCACCCCAAAGACTCTGATTTTTCAGAACAGAAGGAAACTTCAGATCTTAATGGGACATACATGCTGGTATAGCAACTGGCTTTCAGAAACGTGGTCCACCAGAAACTGTAGCTGGTATTTCTGTCAGAGTGGACTAATGTCCTGAAGATTTGAATCCTGCTGTTCCTACATTATCCCTCTGGTATAGGGTATAGTATCTCTTCAACACATAGAACAGTAACTGACTGTGAAAAACATCAATTTAAAACTTCAAACTTTTTAAAAAAAGGAATAAGGATGATGGATAGAATCTCCTTTCTATCAAGCAGAATGTCCTGCCTAGCAGACACTGGGTCAGCATCTGAACCAGTACCTCGTATGTGTTCCAGTACACCATTCAGGTTCAATCCTGGATGCAATTTAACAAATGGTTAGGGAAACTCTTAAGAGGCAGAAAGGTCAAAAAAAGAAAAGTTACATAAGAAACCCTGATTCATGTTTGCACTCAGCACTTTCTGGTACAGGATTATGATAGCAGCAATTCTAAATTAAAAATGCTATATATAT
>NW_009967790.1:0-1358 GCF_000747805.2 Chaetura pelagica | reverse complement strand
TCAGACATTACTCTGTGTATCTAGATGTATGTGTATATGTATTTATGAGATAATACTGTGATTATTATCTGCACTAGCTGTGTGCTGCAGTATCCAGTTATTATGTCCTGGCCACATCTAATAGGTGCTGTGCTCAGCAGTGCTGCTTTCTGTGGCGTCGGTAGCTCCTAAATGATGGTTCTGCCTTGTTGTGGGTACTTCGTGGTATCTTCTGTTCACAGATGCCATGGTATATTGTTTCCTGACAATGTTTGCTTTTAGCAGTGGTATCATCTAGGGCCAGTGCAGGTAAGAGAGTTTACACAATTTGCACTGTTCAGCACAGTGTGTAGTTATGCTCATAGCTTTGGACTATAGAACATATGTTGAGAGTCCAAGTTTACCATGTAATGATATCCTTGTCCAGCTTTGCAGTTTCTTACTGGAGCTGGGAATTCTTCTATTTGAGAAATCAATCCTTGAACTTATTTCATCTGCTGAATCTGTCTGTATTGTGCTGTAATTTCTTCAAGTGTACAGTGCTACTTTGTATCTGCGTGTCAATCTATGTGGTTTGGAACTTTTTGTGAAACAGCTGTGATACCTCTGTCAGAAAGGCTTCTTCCTTGGTTTTCCCAACGATAAAATTAAAGGAATCCTCAAAAATAGCAAGGTAATTGCCAAGGATTGCATAGCAGCTATGATCAGTGTGTAATTTGCTTTAGATTCTAGATAATGTGTAACAAATTAGCTTCAGTCTAAGGAATCCATCTTTCTGCAGGCAAATTAAAAAAAAACTGGACAAGCAGATCCTAATGACATTGCAGTAACTCGGTGTGTCTTTGGTTTGTGTCATGAAGGGCACAGTGTTGTAGTTCACTTGTGACTTTATAATTAAAGCAAGTTAAAATAATGTTTAATAATTTTAACTATTTTACCTGAGTGTTTACTCAGACAGTGGCTGATATTTGAAGAAAGTTAAAAGCATGGCCATGTGTACAAAACACTTCTTGCGCAATGCTACATGCACAATTACCCTGATGGCAAATGCAATTACACACCCTCTATCCACAGCTGCATGCACAAATTGGCAAGTGCTCAACTCAGGATTTTTTATGTAGTCTGGTGCATTTATTTGGCATGAGAAGACTTCAGGAATGATGTCTTGATCTGTGGACACAGCAAGCTGACCTTTCTGTAGGATATGCCTCTGTTCCAGCTTCCCTCAGAAGTAAGTATTGAATTCTATTCCCATTGCCTGTTCAGACATTGACCCTTCCCTGGAAAGCAGTGATGAATTTTGAACTTAATTTTATGCTCATCTATACCTATGGAGCAACCATCATCACACTCTTAATTTATCTGAGTACCATGACGTT
>NW_009967789.1:0-1357 GCF_000747805.2 Chaetura pelagica | reverse complement strand
GTGTTTGACCCTGCAGGGATAAGCTAACTGGATTTGGTGTGGTTGTGTGGCCTGTCCAGGTTAATCACACCTGGACAGGTATTTCCTGGTGACCAAGATACTCTCCAAGTTCTACCAGCACCAAACATCATGCCTGGAAGCTGAGCTGGGAAATGAACCCTCTGCAGGTTCAACCTTTCAAAACACACCAGGGGGCTTGGAAAAGCAAAACTAGAACCTGGAGAAACAAACTCATGGGGTCTCTACCACCCTGAATGATTGATGTGACTTCTGGTGGGTCTCTGGGGCATCAGAGCTGCTGATGTTCCTTTTATTTCACTTGGAATGTGAATGTGTAACATTTAACTCTTGCTTTTTATTCTGTATTTTTTTCCTTCCTAAGGTCTTTCTGACCATGAAGAACCCACCATTTTTGGAAGATACTTCTGGTTTTGCAAGTTCTCCCATCCAGTTTGTTTCAGGATGGTTTTGTGTCCCTTGTTTGATGCATTTCAGCAGCTCTTGATGACAAACTCCAGCAGGGAGCGTGACCTGCAGGCCAGTTGGAGCTGTTTGACCCTTTCTGGAGATGATTCCTGTTGTTGGTGTTCCCTGGAGCTTTTGGAAGCAGTTCAGTAGGTTTCTCTGAGGTGGGAAGAGGACACTTGAGTGAAGCAAGACTTGTCCAGGCTGAAGGACACACCCGTCACTCTTGGGTGGTTTCGCAGCAGAGGAAGGGCTTCTACATCTCAGTTTTGTGGTGTCCTGTGGTAGGGACAGTAGGAAGCCCACATTCCATAGGGCTTCAGAGTGGACTTTATTCACTCACCTGAGTGAGTGAATTGGAATAAAGGTTCCAGTCCCTCCTCCAACAGTGCTCTTCTCACATCTCCCTCTCCTCTCCTGCAGCCCCAGCCTGGTCCTCCAGCTGGGCCTCCTTTTCTGCTCCCTCCTTAGCAGCAGCTGCTGCTCTGCTGTGTCTTTGTTAGGGATGGAGCTGGGACGTTGGGAAAGCAGAAGGATGTTCATCCCACTTGTCCTGCTTGGTGGGAACAGAAGTGATGTGGGGAAGGGGTGATGACCTCCCAGCCCTTTGGTGAAGGAACAACCCCCTGAGCTGTGGACGCTCACGCTCTCCACTCCCTAGAAAAACTCCCCAGCGCCGTCGTCTCCCCCCCCCGGCCCGTGTCTCTGCGTCCCCGCGTCCCGCCTCCCGTCCTGCCCCCGGGGCGGAGCGGGGCCGGGCTGCGCCGGGCCCGGAGCAGAGCGCTGGGGATGGTGGCCCCGCTGCTGCCCAGGGTGCTGGGCGTCCTGCTGGGTGAGCGGGGCTGGGACCGGGAGAGGCGTCGGGAGAGCCCCGGGCTGGGGGGATGGAGCC
>NW_009967788.1:0-1357 GCF_000747805.2 Chaetura pelagica | reverse complement strand
AAAAAAAAAACTTAATCAATTGTGCTGAATTCTTGAGATCATGAAACATAACACACTGCGTCCAGAGTTTGTACTTCTTGTGACACACTTGGAAGAGTGTTAGACCATTTATTCAGATTTTTTTCTGTATGTGTCTTAAGTGTTCTTCTGTAAGCACTGTAGCAGCTTTGTAGAAAAGGGGATATTTGGACTAGTTGAGAGCTGAAAATGTTTTCACAAAAGTAATGCCAGAGAAGTTTTGTCTCTGGAAGCTCTCCAGTGAAAGGATGTTGGAAGAAAGGTGAGTCAGTGAAATAAAAAACAGAAGGAGTTTTAAGCAGCATAAAAAAGGAAAGAGGGAGGTACATGTTTGTTTTTCCTAGTTATCATTTCAGGAGAGTAAGTGGTTGCAAAATTACTTAATTATCTTGTGTTTATTGTAAACTCTTATGCTTCTCCTGGAGACACCTGAAGTGCCTTTGCTTCATAAATTGCATTAAATCAAAGCACTTTCATTATATTACAAAGCTTTATAAATTGATGTCCCAACTCAAGAAAAACACTTTTATCTGCAAGCACTTAGGAACACTGCTACTTTCAGAACAGTGTAAGACATTAGTAGCTGGCTTGTTCAACTCCTCTCAGCTTTCATGCTGACACATACCATATTGAAGACATTGGTTGTTTGTATAATACTTGGTTTGATCTTTTTTCCTGGTACTTCCAGTACTGTTGAATCAATCAAAGGAAGTTATTGCTCTGTTGGGCATTAGCATACATTTAGATGTTTCTGTATTGAGAACTGTTCACGGAGGAAAAGGCTTTTATGTCAAAAAGGAGAGTAAACAGTGTGACCGCAGCTGCTTTGAGCTGTGCTGTTATTTCTGACCCATGTGTACTTGATAATGAGCCTGTTTGTATTAGCAATTACTCAAGTTCAGGTTACGTGGTTCAGAAAGTTACTTCCTCCCCCTGCTCTTTTTTAAAATTTTAATTCCTTTAGTCTCTCTAGCAACTAGCAAGTGCTACAGATGAGGAGAGGAGACACAGTGGCTCTTGTGGTGGTTTGCTTCATACATTGGTTAGCATGCACAATTGAGTCCATTTCTTCACTGCTGCATTATGTATTGGGAATAATAATGCAAAGACATGTTAATATGTTAATATTAATTAACATAATGTTAAATATTCAGGATTTCTGCTTGACACATGGGTGTGACTTCACTTGGAAACTGTGTGGTGAACTTGTTGGGAGAAACGAGTATGCAGAGGACTTGACTGATTATCTGGACCTTATTCAAGCCTCATTACAGTCCATGGAAGGATTAGCTTAAGATTGGGCTCACAGTGATTATTGTCAGCTATTAAACTGAGTAAA
>NW_009967787.1:0-1357 GCF_000747805.2 Chaetura pelagica | reverse complement strand
TCAAGGTAATAGGTTTGTACTCACATCTGTAAAAATCGTGGTTACTTTGGAGACCAGCAGCTGACATAGCAGGTTAGTATGTGTTGCTGGGAGATTTCTTTTCTCAGGTCAGTTCTAAGCTTTCCTGTTTATTTCAGTAATTTTGTATCTTTTCATGCTTTTATAATTCCTGACTGTATAAGAAACCTCTGTTGTGTCTTGACATATTTGCACGTCAGAAGAGAGTGTAGAAGGGAGGTTCTCTAACTAGTTACAACTGAGCCACCTCAAGCACCAAAGGCTTCTAGCTAAGACAGCATGGATCTCTGCATGATTAATTTACTCCTACCCTCATAAGCTTTGCAATGCTTTAGTCAGGCTTGTCAGCAAGATGATTTGTTTCTTCCTTTTGTAGTATCTGGGGCTTACAGTGCTGTCTTTGTTATAGCAAGATGTGTCATATAAATAAAAATAAAAAGGAAGCAAAATAGAAAGTTCAAGTTTGAGGAACTGACCTATTCTGGAGCTGTAATGATACATCTGTCTGAAATTTGGTGGTGAGAGCAAAAGAGTCATGTAGTTTCTAAATGGACAATGCTGTCCTACACTGGTTTCTGTAAGACCAACAAGCTGGTGTGATCAGCTTTTGTCATAACTTGAAGTTCTCTTTCTGCACACATGGCCATGTAATCTTCAAGGAAACATGTTTTTATTAAAACTTAAGGTTTCTAGTGTCTAATATGAAGTATTGTTATCTATAGAAGGATTGTTAGGTTACAAACAGCTTCTCAGCCAAACTGGGAAAAGTGCAAGTAGCTTCTTTACAAGAAGTTTCATTTTTACAAACTTAGGGATGCATAATAATTCATCTTCAAATGAAATTGTGAGATTCTTGTTCATTATTACTTCTTAAGGAATTCTAACAGCATAAGCAGAGGAACAAAAGTTCAGGGTATATAATGTTCCACAAATATCTTTCCAAGTTCTGAATTCTGGAGACTCCAAGAAATCCTCAAGCTAAAATCCTGTTTTAGGTTAAGTTAGACACTAGGTAAGTACTTATAGTTTGGTCAGATGCTCCTCTACTCTGTGTGTGTGAAAGGAATTAATTCTTTCTGTGTCTGCTTTTTTATTTCACTAAGCAATAGATGTTTGAGGAGACATGCATTGAGCAAACCAGAAAGAAATGCAGTGAGTTGTAGTTTTCTTTGATATTTGATTATTGGGAGCTACATTTCTAGCACTCAGTACCTTTTGTGATGTAACTTTAGTGTTTTGTGTAGTCAAAATTCAAACCCAGTTTACATTCTCCTGTGGTGTATGGCAAGAGTATCCTTTCAAGTGTTAGGAGTTTAAGGAGATAAAGCTATTAATTTTT
>NW_009967786.1:0-1356 GCF_000747805.2 Chaetura pelagica | reverse complement strand
AAAAAAATGCGGAAGAGTTACAATTGCTCACATAGTTCAAGAACTGGGGTATGAAACGAAGAAACCCGGTGTTCCCATAACAAACCTGTGCAGTGGAAGGCTAAGGTTACAAGGGATGAACGTGTCCCATTTGTCTTATTAAAAGCTAACACTGTATCCTGATTTCATGCCACAAGCAGCTTGATTGCAAAAATCTCTGCACCTAAATTGAATTAGCAATCAATACATTCTAGAGTACTTCACCTCCCTTTTGGAATACTAGGAACAGAAGTTGAATGGTTTTAATTCATCAGCTACACTTATTACTGCCAGTGTTACTGGAATAGTTTCCCAGCAGATCAATTACATTTTGCACACATAATTTCCATACTTGGCAAATGTCAACATTTCATCTTTGTGAAGCAGTGTCACAAGGTATTGCAGACATCTGGGATGAGTATGAGAAGGAAACTTTTTAGATCATTCAGGGAACAGCTGGATGGCGGGATCCCATGGCCTCTCCACACATGTGAGAAGGAAGGTGGCAACATTGTCCTATGCTTGAAGGATGAAACACAGACCAGACATCAATCACAGCAGATGAGCAGTAGTAGTAGCGAGGTATTCTTGACAAAGCAGGGAAGAAGGCAAATATACACAAACAACTGAGAGAGATAAAAAATGAAACTTTTACAGCTATTCATCTTTTCACATTGTTCTTCATTCTGTCGTCTTCTGTTTTCATACAGCATCTTAAAATGCAGCATTACTAATCAACACTGAAGCTTATCAGCTATATGTCTAGGGCCTCCACTGACTCAGAGTGAATCAAGGCCATCTTCTTCCTTTGGAGGAGTAGAAGACAGATGTTTACTTCAACATTCTACATTGTTATGTCTTCTCTATAACAGACATCTTTCCATGCTTTATCAGATAGTAGTCCTCCATGCAAGTCTTCTGGTGAGCACTATCCAAACATTATTATCCAAACTCTCCAAGAGTACCCTTGATCAGCATGTATTCGGACATGCAAAGCCCAAAGTCCAACTTTCTTGTCTTCTTGGATCATCACTGCTAGAATATCCTAACCCTACTGCTCCAAATCACATGGAGTGAGGATTGGCATGAACTGTTACCTCTCCTGTTGGGAGTTGTTCCAACTCCTACAACACAGCTCAGATCTGCTTGGTAAAAGTAAGCATAACTCTGACCTAATGGGTATAGGCACTGACCCAGTGACCCCAACCAGTCCCTGGATAGCTCATGCAATGACTCCCTAATACACAATACTGACATAGACCACTAACTACTGCAGATCTCAGCCTTAGGTGAGAACTTCATCTACTCATGCCCCCTCCCTGGAGGTGTTCAAGGCCA
>NW_009967785.1:0-1356 GCF_000747805.2 Chaetura pelagica | reverse complement strand
CTCTCTCTCTCTCTTTCTTTTCTTCTTTTGTTACGCTTATCAACAGTCAGAATCACTAAAATGAAGTATTTTCCACAGTGTAGGGCTGAGATATGCAAGAAGTAAAAGGAGACAAAGTAGTAGTGTCAGAATACTAAGTTTAACCTTTCTCGTTTGTGTATATAACTTTGTTCTATTTTGTTAATAAAAGATAAAAAAACCTTCTATGACTACCTGTTAAAACATTTGTATATTTTGTTGCCTAAGGAGTAGAAGTTCATGCTTGTAACAGAAGTTCAGATTCAATATAGTTTATGACTTGCAGGAAGTGTACCCTTGAAATACACCTAATGTGATTGATCAGCTGTGAGAAGAGGGTTTCTACAAAATTTAACGCTAACTTAAAATGATTACTGATGATAGAAGAATGAAAGGAAGACAAAACATTTTAAATAAGCTCAAACAGTAAGGGCTGCAAGTATTACTGACAGATTGTGAGGTTTTGTCCCTTAAAATAAAATTGGTGTGTTTGAACTAATTTTGATTCATTGATTTGGATTTGTACAACCCTCAAAGGGAAACGGGTCTATTTTATCAAAAGCGAAAAAGGGAATTACAGTAAACGCACAATCTGTCTTGGGATTTTGTTATTGAGACAACCTTTTCTTTTCAAGTATGATAGATTATGAGATCCTTAATATTGTACTTTGGAATCAGCTCAATGAGCTCAGGTGAATCATTATATAAAAATTAAAATATTACTGGGATTCTGCTCTTATATTTTTTTGTGTTTTTTGTTATTGTTTGGTTTGGGGTTTTTTCATACTTTCGTCAGTCCTTTTATTCAGTTCATTGATGTCAACCTTTTCAGCTGACAAAGCTGAACAATGACAAAAAATCTCCTGTGTCATAAAGGTAGAAAAATAGTAAGACCTATTTTCACCTGAGAGAATCCTCTTGCTGATGATGCCTGGGGTGACACACATCTCTTACTGTTGCCCCTTGAGAGTGTTGCACGTTTCAGTCCTACCTTCAATGGCAGCATAATTCAGTACACAAAACCTAGGACACCTAAAACACTTTTGAAAATGTCGATACTTGGTTGAGACAATGTTGGTTTGACTGACTAGGTTGAGTCAGAGTCACATAGGGTTGTGTTTTCCAGTTGTACATGCCGGGTTTGTTTATGGAGGCTGATGGTGAGAATGGGTGGCAAATTAAAACACCAAGTAACTACAGTTTACTTCCTTTCAGATTTTAAAAAATCTTTGGAATCTATGGAGGTGTCATTTCCATAGGAATGACACCATTAATAAAATACTTAGACTTTACAATCAGCCTAAATGAAGTCAGACTCATTGCTAAGAATCAAAGATT
>NW_009967784.1:0-1356 GCF_000747805.2 Chaetura pelagica | reverse complement strand
AGAATTTTTTTATATATTAGTTCTCCTTGCTCATCTTAATAGTACATGGGCATCAGTGCGCAAACAGGATTAACCTCTTAAATAATGGAATTTGAAGACCTAACCTGGTCATAATTCACACAGTTCATTTTTATCTGCAGCCTCGGAAGGAAAGTTATTTAATTATTTCCTTATTAGAGGGGAGGGGAAGCTCTCAAGGAACTTCACTCCTTTGGCTTGATTTCTATGAAGCTCAAATAACAAGTAGCAGTGTGGTTCCATGCTTTGTGCAACTATTCCTTGCTAGGAAAGCAACAGTGATCCCACATGCTGATGAAAACACAGCTACATAATTTAAAATTAAAGAGTAAAAGAAACATTAAGTTTTGTCTTATTTGTATTTTGCAGAAGTGTTTACCAAAGCATTCTTTGAATGTGTTACTTCCAATAAAGTTCTGCCTTGTAATATCAAATGCCTTGCTGAATGGACAATATCAGATGTGCAGAACTTGATGGTGTGTCGTGTGCATTTGTGGAATAATGGACTAGTCACTTACCAATGACCAGCCTCATTCATGTTCATTTGATGTTAAGTTAAAAGCAAATCTTCCAGGTAAGTGGAAGCTGCAACTGCCAGAGCTGAAAACCCTGAAAGCATTACATGCAAAACATTACCACAATACTCCCTGCCAAAAAACCTTCTTAAACACTGCAATATTCGTGTTCATTCACATCTGCTAGAAGCTAAAGACCCAGCACAGCTTATTCTTGTTCCTAAGAGAACATTAGCTCATAAGTTCTTTCTAGGAGACTTTCATTTCAGTTACATTTTGTGTCCATCAAGATTCTTAAATTAAAAAGATCTAAATAATCCGTAGACACAGCCAAACTGAGACTAGCTACTCATGAATATATTACTTAATAGTCATCCCTCTCCAACAACTACTTTCCTTTTGTTATGCAGCTTATGTGTCTGTACTATAATCTATTAGATAGCAACATGCATTCAGGAATACACTAGTGGATCATTACAGAATATTAAACACAAGAGTAACCAACCTCAGTAAATGAACTGGCCCAGATTTCTCTTGCATAGCTCAATTTGGATAAGCACTAAAAGTAGTTCAAGGAGAAAGAAGCTATAGTTTCCACAAAACTTCTGTAGATTAAATTGCTTCAGGTGATTGAATATAGAATATACATGAAAAGTGTCAAAAAGGAGAAAATCAGGTGCTGTATGAGAGACACTTTTAATTTCTAAGTACAGTGAAACTTGGTAGCTCTGAAGATTTTTCATAAAGGGCATTAAGATCACAGGTTAGAATATGCAAGTAAGCCATCAGAAAAGAGCTTCACAGATTGTAACTCGTAAAAAGC
>NW_009967783.1:0-1356 GCF_000747805.2 Chaetura pelagica | reverse complement strand
TTAACCATTCTATGAGTCTCTGTTCTCTATAATTATTTTATCTGACTTATTCAACATTATGTATAGATACATTTTCATATAGGTATTTCCATATCCATGTACCATTGCAAAGTGCTTGGTATGGATATGGACATCCAGTGCAATCTGATCTTTTCCATTTGCCTGCTGGAGGTCAGAGGGCTGATGCTGTGCCAGGATGCACATTCCTCTCAAGCTGAGATGTCTAGAAAACATGAAAAACCCTAGGAGGTTCTCAAGGCAACTACACAGCATGTGCTGTTACAAAAGGATCTTAGCAGTTGCAGCATATCCATTAGATTTTATTTGCAGTTATTATCTGTACCCAGACACCTAGAATAGCAACCTTTGCTCTCATGAGCCCACATACCAGAGTTAAGTCAGCAAATGTCACAAGAAAAAGACTTGTCAAACGTAGTGAGGAGGGTGAAAATATTTTTAAGGTCTAACTCAGAGTTCCTGCAAACATCCTGGAGTTTTCAGGTACAGGTTCCTCTTCAAATGAGTTAAAAAGCTTTAGATATGACTCAGGTAGGTTTCAGTTGCCATAATTTATACGTATACTCCAGCCCCCTGTTCCCCAGCCATCCCTGGTCTCAGTTCTGCCATTTGTAGCCTGAATATTTTCTTTGTCCTTTCTTGTTTCCTTGGCTGGGGTGGCTAAAAGGTTCCCTACAACACCCCATCAACAGCCAGAAGCTGGGAAGAGGTGCCTATGCTCCTGAGGACCTAGTAGCTTGTGGACTTGGGGTATCATCACTCAGCAGCAATGACTCCAGCCCAAAAGCAACAGCTCCCTTCATTGTTAAGCCAATGGAGAGGTTTGCAAAATTGCCCTGGGCATCTGCAGTGAACTCTGAACTTCCTATATGGAATCAGGGTAAGCAAATCCTGTTCTCAAGGGTCTTGGATTATCTGTTTAGATTTCATTCTTCTCATGGGAAATGCTAAGAAGTTTTTAAAACTACTGGTGATGTTTAGAGCTTCCACATGGAAAGTGGGACCCTGTGGTCAAAGGGATTCAAGCTTCTCTATTTTTGTGGAATTTCACTTCCAGTGCCCTCTTCTGTGCATGCCAAATGTGAGAGGGAGTGCAGGAAACATTAAGCTATTCATGAAGCCTGAAAGGGAATGAGTAAGCAGGGTTTTAAGGTAGTTGGTAGGACACTTGTTGGGGTAACATATCTCTTGGGTGGAAGTGCCTACTGCAATGACATGGTGTCACCACCCTGACAGTGCTCCTAACAGAGATAAGCAGAAAGTTCTGCACATTCCTGGAAATAAAAGTTTTAGATGCTTTCTCCTAAGAGAAGCCACCAAGCTTTAGAGACACATGTC
>NW_009967782.1:0-1355 GCF_000747805.2 Chaetura pelagica | reverse complement strand
TGTGCCACAGCCAGCCATGCTGGGACAGCTCCAGGCTGCCCTCCTCCTTTGCTCTGCATTTTCTCTGTCTTGCATTTGGCCTTTAAAAAACCCACGATTTCTGGAAAATCCCCACTTCCCTTTTCCTTCAGAAAAGGGAACCAGCATTCCTGGGGCAGCTCCCAGAGCCAACAGTTGCTGTCCCCACTGCTGTGCTGGAGTGGGGACCAAACGCTGCCCCACTGGAAGGGACCTGTTGCTCTGAGCATCCAGCCCAGCAGGGGATGCAGCACCAGAGCCTCCCAGACCCTTCTGTGATGCTGCAGCAGCATAAGGCAAAAAAACCCCTGCAATTAAAAGCTTAATCCCTCTTAAATGGAGCAGTATCAGAAAAAAGGAGGGGTAGGTGAGGATGGATGTCACCACGCTGAGACACAGAGGAAAGCAATAACAGAAAGGTGAGCATCACTGAGGGTTAATCACAGGCAGAGGCCAATGGGAAGGTTTTAAGGTGAGGTAAGATAAGTGGCAACATCTCCTGAAATGGATAATTGTCAGGAACTTGGAGAATTACCAGCACCAACTGAGTGCTGGAGCTCCAGTGCTGCATTAGCCTTTGTTGGTGATTTGCTAAATTTATTCTTCTGTGATTTCTAACAAAATTCAAAGCTCATCAACGCCCAGTGGGTTATTTCCATTTGTCTGCTTTAGAAGTGGTTTTAGAAAACCTCAGATACTTTTAATTAGCTTTAAATTCCTCAGTTCTTTTCCTCAACCTGTGATTACTGTTTAACTGAACTGGATCTATTGTCTCTCCTCCCTCCTCCAGGCTAAGAAATTCCAATTTCCTTCAAACCAGGCACTGCTGCTGAAAAATCTGCAGTTGCAAGTTTGTGTTTTGAAAGAGCCTTTTCTTTGCCCATCACAGCCAAAGAGGATTGAGGATTGTGATGCCAGAAATACCCTGCACACACACAGAAAGTCCCACTCCTGCTCAGTGTGTGTTTGCACACCAGCACGTGTGTCTGTGTGATGCCAGAGCCAGGAATCCATCTCAGGTCCCATGGGATGGAGACCAAAGCTGCCCAGCAGTGCTGATTATAGAGATAAGCCCTGACACTGAGAACTAATTTTAATTCAAAGAGCTGTGCCTGCCTCTGTGCCAAGCCACAAGCTCTGGTGACTTGCAGGGAAGGAGTCAAATCCGATTACAGGGGGAAAAATGCAGGGAGGGCAACACGGTGTGAACTGACACAATAGGTGTTGGTTAAAGCCTTGGCTGTTTTCTGGATGTTATAAATCCCACAGCAGTAAAGAAGGAGGTGTATCTGCTGGCTGTTATTGCCATAAGCCTGAAATGGGTTTGCCAGGAGAGC
>NW_009967781.1:0-1354 GCF_000747805.2 Chaetura pelagica | reverse complement strand
GATTCTATGATTCTAAGGCAATAAGAAACTTGATTTCCTGCAATAATTCAATGCATAGGTGCATATATGCGTGACACTGGGTTATTCAGATATGATAAAATAAACTGAATAATGCAAAAGTGGTTAACACTTTTTGTTTAATATAGTGGATGGACAAAACTGCTATTTCAGCTGAGTTTTTAATAGTTTTGAGCTATTTCAGCTACATACAGGAACATACAACTGATTCAACATACAGTCTTGTTCATGCAGTTGCAATGTGATGGTGTTTTGAGGCTGCCTTGTCTAGCGTTTCCATGAGCAACCTCCAGGCACTCTTTTATGTTCCTCTTCCAGAATGACCATTAGCAGATCCTGAGTTTGCAATGCTGTGTGGCTGAGTGTGAGAGTAGGAGTGCCCTGGTGCAACTGTGTAAATACAGCAGAGGTGCTGCTTTATTTCCTGATGCTTATAATAGGAGGTAAATACGGCATCAACTATGTTGCAGTCTGTTTACTAGGTGAAAGGTGAATTTGTGTAGCCATTCTATAAATAAACATTGAAAGAGGCAAGAATATGCCAGGGAGGATGTTTTGAAGATAGGGAATGGAAATAGTATTTGTTAACAAACAAATGAAACTTCAGTTCCAAACCTGACTGCCTTTGGCATATGTGTGTTTTGGTACTTGATTCATTGAGTCTGTCCTTTAAGGGAAGCTCTGTATGTGATGCATTCTGTGCTCATGCTGGAGAAACAACCCACTCCAAAAAAACCCCAAAACACATCAATGGGCAGGCTACACCATTGTAAAAATATTTAACATTTGTGGAAACTATTAATATTTTGGTTTAGATCTAAGTGAGAAACAACAACAAAAAAATAGTGTCTTCATAATAAAACATACATTTTGGACTATTTTTTTGTGTAGAAAGTGGCCTTTACAAATCACTAAACATTAAGAAAGACTTCCACAGAGTAGGATGAAGCCTTATTTATTCAGAAGAACCACTGTCAGTGATGACTAGTTCATAGGGGTAAGATATATGACCTTCTACAATTTCCTCAGACATTCATGGTGTAGAAGGTTCCCTGGGGTAAATATAAATACATGAATGCTTTCCAAAACCAGTTGTTTAAGTAAGTTCTTATCTCCTAGATAATCCAGGTAGTCCTCTTCCAATTATTTGTGTCTGGAATGGTAGCAGGTGTCTTCTCTTTGGTCAGAGTTAATCTTCTGAAAACATTTCTTAATATCTATTTCAGAAATTTTTATGTCATTGTTAAGTGTAAGTGCGACGAAAATCACAAACCACAGAAAGATAAGGCAAGCAGGGTTGGTTTATGTTTTCATCTTCCATCTAACCCGTGTCACC
>NW_009967780.1:0-1355 GCF_000747805.2 Chaetura pelagica | reverse complement strand
AAAAAAAAAGCAAGGAGATCACTCAATGCTGAATATTGAACAAGGAAGAAGAAGCAAAGGCCACTTGAAGAGAGCACCTCTGCCATTACAATTATGCTATTTGCAATGAAGTGGAAAACTGCAGTACATACTAAGATGGAAGACTTAGAAAATGTGACTGTGCTTTCAGAATCCAAATTCTTGGAATAATTTTAGGCAGCATTTTTAAAGCAAGAAATAAAGATTAAAAATAGGCCAATGTAAACGTTTCTGGTTTATTTATTTATTTATTTCTCATCCTATGTACGTGTTTTTCAGAATTAAATAATTTTTCTAATTCAATAGTTTTATCATGACAATTCAGACAATAAGTATCATTGCTTTTCAGCAGAACACAATATGAGAACATTTAGTACTTGACTTCTGTCCTTTACAGAAACTATTCATCAAACTGAAGCCTCACTCTCCTAAACTATTTGGTCCCAACAACACAAAAGAAGTTACTTTATCTCCCTGCTAAGCCCACCTGACCTGTAGGGCCAGATGCTCAGAGCCAACAAGAGCAAAGGGGCATGGCACAGATTAAAGCACAACACAGAGAAAGAGGGTAGCAAGAGAAAGAGGACATCACCGGGAGCAGGACTCAGTTCTAGAGGAGCACCCAGGCAGATCATCCCAAGATAAAGGCCAGTAAAACATTAAGACACAAAGCCATCACTAAACTATGCACTGTCAATGCCACTGCACACTTCATTGCATTTAATGGGATTTGCAGGATCAGGAAGGTTGCCCTGCACATGAAATGTTCTACACTGTGGGTTTTTTTCCATTACTTTTCCATCAAGTTGAGCGAGTTCTGGAAACTACTAGAGTCAAGTCAGGAGGACAGAAATCACCATGAGTACTACCCTTATAGCATGGGTGTTTTGATGTCAACGGAACGGTATTTTCCAGGAAAGGAGGTTCAGACAGTTAGTCATTGGTGAGAGTATGAGGATAACAGGCTAATTACAGCACTGCTCTGCCCAGCAACTTTCCAGCTCCTTGCAGAACACTATAATGAGACAACTGGCATCATTTTTAAGGTACCCAAGGTGATAGAAGATACGAGCTCAACAAATATCACAGGGGCCTTGGAAACCCCAGTTAAGAAAGGAACAAAGTAAATTTGTGTTCAGAGGATAAATGACAATCTTAGAACATTTTAAAGAGAGTTTAATGATTGGCAATCCATGTTCACAGCATGGATCCCTGCTTTTGATAATTATGCTTTTGAGAATTTCACAATAAAAGGGAGAAAAAAACTTGTAAGTTGAATAAAAATGAACACAGTATGCTTCACAACTCATTGCCAAGTGAAGTATTCATCCAATTGT
>NW_009967779.1:0-1353 GCF_000747805.2 Chaetura pelagica | reverse complement strand
AAAAAACGCAATGGCTGCCACCTCTGTGATCAGGAAAACAGACATAGGCTTAAAGGAGATGACACGATCCATAATGTGCTGCAGTGAGTACACTTCTCTTTCTCAAGCAGGAACTTCTGAGAGAACGATCACCAAAGGCTGCGTGTGCTTTGCACACCACGGTGGAACTCAAACAAATTACACTGCATTGCTTAATGACTATTAAAAGCTAGGAGCCACGATTCCTTACTCATTCTTTATCCTGCCTTATATAGCTAATCTTTCCACACAAACACAGGAAACAACACAAAGAAGTAAAGGTCTTGAGAGCTGTTGGCAAATAAGAGTCTGTGTCGTTCAGTTATCAGTGTTTCGAGTCTGCCCATCCCTGCACCTCCAGATTACTCCCATAAGATCCAAAATTACACCTAGGACTGCCCTTTGAGCAAAACAAGCCTTTTTCTTCCTCTTCTTCTTTTCCTTCTCTTTGACCTTACAACTTCCTCTTTGGATCAGAAACTCCCTCTGCAAATGTGCTTTGCTCGTTGCAGAAGGTGTTTTGACCCTCAGGACAAATTTGGATCCAGTTTTAGACATTCAAGCTTTTTTTCTACTTATTTTAATCTGGACCAGATATATTCAGAAGAATGGTATAAATATAAGCAGAGAGTTCTGAGGAGGAGAGCACTGTTTATGTCATTACTACAATTACCTAACAGGAATAAGATGTTGCCTGTATTTTCAAAGGAAACTGATTCAAACATTTTTCTTCTAAGCCTTGACTCAGTTAACCTGCAAAAAAAGAAAGGAACTGACCAGTGAAGAACATGTCTTTAAGTATGCTAATATGCAGCAAAATTGTGTGCCAGTTGTAGGAAGCATCAGTCTGTTTTCTGGGAATAGTCAGTCATATCGTTTATTGAAGAAAATCAAAAGAGACAGCATTGAGGATGGATCCTGTGAGGAGGGCCTATGGGACTGATTATGGGACCTTTTTTAATCAGTGATCTCCATGGTCTTAACAAATGTGATGCTTTCTGATACTGTTTCATAAGGTTTTACATGTTTTCCATCTGCTGACATGGGAGATTTATGTGTACATCACACATCCTGGCAATGCTCAGAAGCATTTGTTTCTTGAATTGAGGCAGGTTTTAGAAACTGTAACACAATTCATTTTTTACTGCCTTTTCCCCATTTTACAGAGTTAAGTTATTTTCCACTTGTCATGCCACTGTGTCAGAGATGGTGTGGTACAGTGGATTGATACCTCTTTATTATTCTCTCCAGCTTGTGCCTTTCCTTTTAGATTGTCCAGTGATCTTTGCAAACTATCTGCAAAGAGTAGAAGTATAGTAAACTTCTCTACTTTTT
>NW_009967778.1:0-1352 GCF_000747805.2 Chaetura pelagica | reverse complement strand
TTCATTGTAGAAAGCCACTAGGTTGGTCAGAAGTGTTTGATGAAACTGTGTCTTACAGATGAAGACAACATGGCACTAGCAGCAGAGTGTTAGGGTGTAATAGGGGTCCATAACCTTGTTTGTGCTGCATTTGGTCTACATTATCCAGTGGTTTTGGAGCCTGTGCTTTGACTTCTTTCTGTAAAGAAGACAAATGCTTTTTGTGAATATAATATGGGACAGTTTGGTTTGGGTTTCATTATTTGCTTCATAATAGGGTCTGTGAGCAAGATGCAATAAATCATTTGTGGAAATCTGTTCAGACAGGGTTTTGTGTTTTTTTGTAGTAGTAATTGAAATCCTGAGTTTTATTACATTATTTCAATATTCAAAAGGTTGATACAGTTTTTGTTTATGCTCTTCTGTTACATGTGTGAAGTTTTGATAGTTTTAATACGCTGTAGAAGTCAGAGTATTCT
This sequence comes from Chaetura pelagica, assembly GCF_000747805.2. Taxonomy (NCBI): domain Eukaryota; kingdom Metazoa; phylum Chordata; class Aves; order Apodiformes; family Apodidae; genus Chaetura; species Chaetura pelagica. The sequence goes on along the minus strand of NW_009967778.1, from coordinate 894 downwards.
GCAGTGCTGATGGTGTAGTCGTCTTGCAGGGAGGTATTGCTCTGCCACTGGAGAACATTTTTAGCCCCTTGAATCTGAATGACCTAGAATTTCTCAGAAAATGAGACTTAATATTTAGTTTGTGAATCAACAAAATCATACATTTTTAAATCAGGGTCACTAGAACTGTGTGACATTTTTTTTTATAATTTTTTAACCAAAATACTGATTTCTAAACTTGGTTTTGCATTAACTGTGTCTAAGCAATAGAAATGTAGAGCTTATATTTTCTATACAAAAAGCAGTTAACACTTAAAATAAGATCTTAACTTTAAGGAGTGAAGGAGAGAGAAGAGAGGGTGAGTTAGAATTGCTGACAACAGTAATTGTTGTTCTGGCTTCTCTGTTTCAACTACTGCCCACCAGTAATGGACACCAGTAATGGTGGGCAGTAGGGCCACCAGCTGTGATTCAGCACAGGGTGCACACCAAAGACTGTGCTCTCCTTCAGTATGAAGGTGATAGAGTGTTCACTTGGGTGGGAGGCCAGTGCCAAACATGTGTCTGATGCAACATGACAAACCTAGAATAGCAAACCTGATCTCCAGCTACTGTTGCAGCTGAACGTGGATCACCTGTAGCTCTTGTGCTTTAACATCTCTCCCTGTATAATTCCCTTAGGGAAACTCAAGTAGCACTAGATGCTTATGCTTCTGGACTGAACTAAGTCCTTCCCATCCTTGGAGAATTTCTTTTTCATAGCCTAACTAATGTAAAGTCACTGAAAAGATAATGTCTTCTCTAACAGACAAAAATGTTTGGAATTATTTGGGGTCCTCGTCTCGGTTAAGAACACAAGTATATTTACTTCTGACAATGTTTATTCTTTTTTCAGTGATGACCAGTGATAGGACA
>NW_009967777.1:0-1353 GCF_000747805.2 Chaetura pelagica | reverse complement strand
GGGGAGGAAAGGGAAATGAATGGGAGATTTCCTATTTCTTTCTGCTAGTTTGTCAGATTGTACCTTTAAAACTCTGGGTAAGCAGTAACTGAGAAGGCAGCACATTATCATGAGCTGTGTCAAACAAGGCTGAAAGGAGGGACTGTCACCTTCTGACCTTGCTCAGGACAAAACAGCAGAGTTCTCTTCTGACACGGGCATGACATTGGACCTGACACATGGAAGATGCACTCAAGAGACTGAAGACAATTTTCACTTCTAATTTTCACTAAATGATCAGTCCTCATGATAACTGGGTGCAAGAGGTGTGATTTAAAATAACCCATATTGTTTCCTATGCTTTGTCAGTTTAGCTGCTTAAGTCAGGTAACAGCAGAAAATATGCCAGGTGGGAGGGGAGGAAGGACAGCCAAATGAGCTCTTCATCCTATTCTCAACATAGCAGCACAAACACATTGGATAGCACAGAAAAGGCACACGCTGCCAGTGTAGTGAGTTACATAAATACTGTTGCTGTTGAGTATGAAACATCAGCTTAAAACAAAAAATCTAGGTTAAAAAAATACTTGTGTTACTTGTTAAAGACATTTTAATCTACCTGATCAACACAGCTGGGCATTTTGCAGAAAGGCATTTTCTTGCAATATAGTGAAAAAAGAAACCAAACAGTCAATTGAAACCTAGATATTAATTTAAAAGTCATTATTTAAATGAAATCCTTGAACAGCCATAAATCAAGAAATTGCTAACTTTTGCTATTGCTGCTGTCAAGTTGAATTTGCTGAGCAAATAATTTTGGCATGCATAAAAAAAGAAATCCCCTTCTTGACACTACTTTTTATTCTATCTCTAGCATCAACCTCCCTTTTGATTAATCCTTTTTAGGTTACTTCTCTGGGTCTCCAGCTTCAGTAACCTAGATGCTATCCTGTAACCTGGATGCTATATTGTGCTACTCAAACCACGTAACTCCTCATTAGCTTCATCTATTAACTTTGTCTGAAACTGACTGCAAAGGTTTCTAGAAGTGCTAAAATTCAAAATAAACACTAACATTTCATTATCCTTATGCTAGGATACAAAATATAGGCCCAAGGCCCAATCTGCTAAATAAGTCACATGCAAAGGGCAAAAATCGCAATATGTTATAGCATTACTCCACTTCTGAGAGTGCCCAGAACAAAATCTTTTGATAGGGATGGGTAATCTTAGTCTTAATTATAAGCAGCATACAGAAACACTCTCATATATATGACATTCAGTTGGTAATTTTAGATTTTGTCTCATTATATTAGTGCCTCTATCCTCTGTGCAGATTCAGCAGTAGACTAACAGTATTCAACAAAACCAGAT
>NW_009967776.1:0-1353 GCF_000747805.2 Chaetura pelagica | reverse complement strand
CATGTTGCAGTGCCAGATATAGAAATGTGAGTTATCACTCAAAGGGCCAGCAAAAGTCAGCTTGCTCAACTGGCAGCAAAATGGTTACGAGTTATGGGACTCTGCCCAGGGAGAACTATTCACACTGTCAGACTCTAGCTCAAGCATTGTTGTGTTGTCCCGCACTGTGACTTCATATTCCATCTCTCCTAAAGTACATGCAAAAAGTGCATTGATCATGCACATTTCCAGTATAATATCTCAATAACATGTTGAAGCCTAAAGCAGATAATGCTTATTTTCATACAGCGTGTCAAAAAAGGAACAGTGGTAAAATATAAAATTAAAATATATGTTAACATTTCCTGTCAAGTGTAATGATCACATCTATGATTTACATGTGGTAAAACATGACAGTAAGGAAATATACAAGCTGCTTCCTTTTGTTTGTTTATTCTACAATTATTGCTTCCATATTTCAAGGCATTGCATTCATATTGTTTATATTGTATGTTTGTGATGGACTGTATTATAGCTCTGCAAAAAATTCCTCTGAGAATTCTTTTTCCCCAAAAGAATACAAAAATAGTGACTAAGGATTTTTTCTTTCCTAGGTGGAATGGATTTAATGTTTATTGGAATTTTTCAGTTTTTCTTCTGCTCTTTGTAAATCCCTGAAGAAACAAATCTACAGGCTAACATAACTTAAGTGGCAGTAAGGGAATCATGCCAGAGTTCAGAGATGTCCTGATAGCCTACCAGTTGGTATCGGTTTTCTGTCTCTTGAATGCTGTAGAGTGTGTAATCTGCTTTGATAGGTGGATGGATGTGTGATTTGATGTACGGACATGGTACTAATAAGCCCATTAGATCTGATGATTAATGATGCAATGTGCATGCCCGCCTCGTCCATCACATACCTGACTATCAGAGGAAGAAAAAAAAACAGACCATTTATGTAATCAGTCAATAGCTTTGTTAATCTAATTGCCAGTAATAATAGTCTCACCAGTAGAAAGGATTCAATTCACAAGCATCGTCCATTTTCTTATTATGTTACTTCACACTATTAGCTGGCACCTAAAGAAATGCATATTTTGGACTATCATCTCAACCATTCACTTTCGCCTTGAAGGGTTGTTTTATTCTATAAAAGCCACTTCAAAACTTCACAGAACAGCAAATAACATGAACTGTGAGATAAAAGTCAAGAGCAGACCAACTACTGGGAAGTTTTAATCTTAGACATTTAGCTGGATCTCAAGTGTAGCTACCAGAAAGTCAGTAAACCTGATGGGCATGCTTCGTTTTTCAAGATAACAAAAGTTACAAGTTCTGAGGTAGGATTTATTCTATTATAAGCTGTTTAAATGA
>NW_009967775.1:0-1352 GCF_000747805.2 Chaetura pelagica | reverse complement strand
ATAAGGTTCAAAGTTTATGGTATAAATATACTTGCTTTGTCTTCTTCATCCATCCTAATAGCCTATAATCACTTATAATAGCAAGTCTATTTTTCCCAGCAGCAACATGTAACTAACACACGTGGGGACCACAGAATCACATACTCTGCCATTTCTGTTTCCTTTGGCACACACATTGAAAAGCACATAGCTAAAGACTGTGTTGATTTCTTCATCACCACATGAAGAAAACAATCTTAACAATAAAGTAGAAATGACATTTCTTTCAAGATGATCATTTTATTGATGTAGCTTGATACATGTACTTTCTTTGAGCAAGCACAGTTGCGTTATTCATGGTTCTTTTTGGTAGAATGTATTGTAACAGATCAATATCTGAAAGGCTCACCCTGCTGTGTTATTTGTATAAATAACATCAACATCTTCTCTCAGATTTTGCTCAATTGCCTCCAAGTACTTACATAAGAATTGCAAAACTGATTCTAGAGAATACCTGCAAAGCTTATTTGTTTTGACCTCATGTTAGGCTTCCAGCAGCTCAACTCAAATACTAATTTTCTCCTACTTTGATGTCTAACCAACATAGACATCCCTCTCTGCACCCTTTTGTTAGCTCCCTTTATTAACAGAGGCAGTTTCTAATTAGCTTCAGAGCAGGACTGGAGAGAGAATATAGAAGAGGACAAGTAAAAGGGGATGAGGGCATCAAGACAGCTTAAGATGGAATTCTCCTGATGCAGACAGAATGATCATAGAACTCCATGATTCTCAGTTTAAATCCTTGTATTCTTCCAATTAACTGCTCCATGGCCTTAATCCCCACAATAAACTTCCAACATCTCAATCCAGTTTTTTTACCACCAAAAACGAGGTAACTGGCTTATACCTTAAACAAACAAACCCTACCTAAAATAAAAAGCACTACAAATGGCAAGATTTATCATTTTTTGTCTCAATATTGCAACCCCCCAGTTCTCAGTTATAGGTCTAAAAGATCTGCAACAGTCTAATACAAAATAATCCTAAACACTCTGCATTTAGTGTGGTGAAATATTTTTATATCCATGTAAAACAGCTCATGGAAAATCTTTTTTATCCACTGCATAACTCAGGATAACACATCATCCCAAAAAGATGATTTATTACTGTTTTTTCATCACTCCTTTTGTAACTGCCTTAAATTCTCACCTGAGGTTTTTCCATCAAATGATGTAATCTTTCTACTACCATACTATAAGGATCATTTCAAGAAAGAACTACTTATTTGACCCACAGCTTTGACAATTTATGGCAGTACTAAAAGGATTATATTTCTGGGAAGAAAGAATGAGATTACAAAATAAATTTCAGCA
>NW_009967774.1:0-1352 GCF_000747805.2 Chaetura pelagica | reverse complement strand
TTTTTTTTTTTTTTAAATATCAGGCTTTGCAAGGGTTTTTTGGGCATCATTTTCATGTTATGATGACTTGTTAGAATTGAACTTAGTGCATTGTTGAAGTCCGTGTACTTGAAATGTACAAAGCAGCCAGCAGAGAGAGTCTGTCCAGTAACAAGGACAAGCTTAAAACATTGTAAGACAAAAGTACCATTATTATGATGGATTTTTGCTATCAATTCTCATGCAAATAGCTGTGTAAAGCACAGGGCTGGACCACCTTTGATGAATTTCCATAGACTTCCATGGGAGACGTTATGCACAAAAGATTCCAAATCTATTTAATTTCTGAATATATTAAGATATTATAAATACCTATAGGTTGTCTCTAATTTCTTGCTTTCCCAGGCTCACAGCAACTGAATAGTACTCTATGGTAGTAATTATTTGGTCTGATTCTTTGGTTTGGTCTTGATTCTGTAAAGATGGCTATTGCTGTTCAAGCTATGTGAGTTTGAAAGAGCTGAGTGCACTTTCCTTTTGCTGACAAGAATTCAGTACAGCAGTATCATGTTTGTGTACAGGTGTAGCATAATAGACCAAACTCAAAGCTCTTTTGACAATGTAAGTGAGAAAATCATAATTTACAGGAAAGAAACTGAAGTATTCTTGAAAGTTCAAAGCACATCATTTGTCTCCTGTCTCCATCTGTGTCATGCTGGTGACTAAAACAAGGAAAACTGTAGTGATTCTTTTGCTGCAGTAATTGTGAATCATGGCATGTGACACCACTGGCTGTTCCTTGTACTTAGTGCCTTACCCTGCCATCAGGAAGAGAACAAAACCTGGTAAAAATTTCTTGATTTGCAAGGTCCTTTCACTTCTTGTTAGAGGAACGAATTTTGTGGTAGTTACTGAAATGCATAGCTTTAGATTTGCATAATTTAGTCATGATCCTTCATTTCATCTGTGCACACTTCCCTTACCTTGCCCATGTGCAGCCTGCTTAGGAAAAGCGACGTAGCACACACCAAGTCTGGACTGGACCTCTGTCCCTCTTCGTGTATTTAGACACTTCTTCCCCAAACGCAGAAGGAACTGTTTTCAGATGTAAGTGTAGAGTTTGCTTAGGAGTATTGAATTAAGTTTTTATTTACCTTCAGTTCTCACATATCAGTCAAGGGCACAATTCTGGAAGGAACCAGCATCTGTATCCCTACTTCTGTCCACCTCACCCAAGAGAAGAGCATCCTGGAAAGCATTGTGATACTGTGAATTTTTCTGTGTACCACGAGTTCAGTGTTAAATCTGATATCATAGCCAGAGAATGGTTTGCACTGGAAGGAACCTTATAGATCATCTAGATCCAACCCCCC
>NW_009967773.1:0-1351 GCF_000747805.2 Chaetura pelagica | reverse complement strand
ACAAGAAATTATGGAATTTCATTTGCATTTCAAGCTCACTATTCTGTTTCAGGACTGTTTGCAAAAAACCTCACATCTCAAGCATATTTCCTTTTCCTCTGTCTTCCTGCTTCAACACAGGAGGTCTTTGCTCCATCTTTATACATCATGCAAATGAAACCAATATATGAACCAAAGTTAACAAACTTTCAAAGGCACCACAAAGTGGAACAACAAAACAGTGGAGGAACTTACACCCACCCTTATTTAAGCTAATATAAGCTGTGGGTAACACCACAAGCCATGGTTCAATGAACCTCCAGTCTCCTACTCTTCCCTGCCTTCCCTCCCATGCTTTTTGCTCATGAAACTAGTGCACAGCTGCACTGCAAATCAGATTAGGGTAGCTAGGCAAGGTAAAACTAAGCACTTATTTTAATGAGCTTGTTTAATACCAGTCACTTCCCTAGCTTCAGCTGCCAGAGCAACAGGAGTTGGTTAAAGCAATGAGCCTCAAATGGCAAGGCACAACTCACTGACAAGAGAAGAGCACAGTAACATGAAAACTGCTGCCAAGAACCCAAGAAGTAAGTTCTGCCAGGCCTAGAAGCAGAGGCCAGCCCACACAGCTCAGCTGGATTTACTGACTCACACACAGCAGCTACCAGGCAGAGAGATGCCTCAGAAATGAAGAAACAGTGGCACAACCGTGAGCCAGAACTTGGCAAAGGAACCTCGAGGCACCATGATTATGTATGAATGCAAGAAAGGCAGATCCAGCTAACTTAGTGCTCTGCTGTTGCTCCCAGGCAAGGCTCAGCTCTGAAGAGGCTGGGAAAATAAGCAAAGCCTTCACTACTCTGTAGCCTCTGGCACACACACCAACCTTAATGCTCTAGCAGCAGCCTCCCAAGTAGCAGCACCTTTGGTTGGCTACTTACGGTGGTGACAGCAGTAGCAGGTTTTAAAGCACTCCTTGCCATAAGGGGTTTCTGTCACGCTCATTAAGTGATGGGCCTAAGCCTTGACAGCCTGATGTAGACCCTTCTACTTCAGAACCACTTGCTGAATCCCTGTGGACTTTCATGCCCTTTACATGGAGGAATATCACCTCCAACGACAAGCCCTAGAATCTATATGCTAGAGAGTTACCCTGTACAGCCAGACTAGTTGCCTAAAATAGCTCAGGACTAAAGGTCAATAGTTAATTACGTATATTGACATTCCCATCTAATGCAATTCACTGAGGTCACTGCATGTCATGCTGCAGTGGTGTTTAGATAATTGCAGCAACTCTCTGTTTTAATTACAGGAAGTAGTCCCTGGAAGCCTACAGGTCTCTGGAGGGTTGCCATCAAGAAGATATATATAT
>NW_009967772.1:0-1351 GCF_000747805.2 Chaetura pelagica | reverse complement strand
GTTCCTGCCCATGCAGGAGGGTTGGATCTAGGTAACATTTAAGGTCCCTCCTAACCCAAACTATTCTGTGATTCTTTACCAGTTTACCACTTCCAGCATTTTTTGTTCTTTCAGTATTCCCACAGTCAGAGAAATACTCTTACCCTTCTTTGGGTGCAGAGAAGGATCTGAGATACAGTTAAATGTCTTGCTCTGGGACATACAGGAACTCTGTGAAAAACTAGGACGTGATACTGTTAAATAACACTGTAGAGGAATACACATCCCTCTGAAGCTTAACTCCCAGTTTAAACTGACATATTCTACAAACAGGCACCATGTTACAACACAGAGCTTGTTAAATGATAAATTGAAAGTCAGTCTTTAAGTACCAGAGCAGCACATTCTCCTTGAGCCCTCCTTGCTAATAAATTGTGAATCACGTATATCCCATCAATAGCCTGTTGTGAAAAACAATTTTTCCTTGTTAGATCAGGCAGTGTCATTACCAAAACAGTATACTGTGCTTCTCATTTTGTTTTGCAGATAAACAAGTCTACTTTAATTACCATGACCTGACATGCTATCTTCAGAACATAAGGTACACTACCGAAAGGTATAATACATTTGCAATACAGGGAAGGTTTATTTTAGGCAGTAAATGAAATGGCATTAACATAGAGCATGAAAAATACTGTCCTATTCTTAGCAGAATCTTTCTTGAAGGAAAAATTGTAAAAACGGACTTCAGATTTTACTGCTTAAGTCAAAATATTAAATGTTGTACTAAATTATACTTGGGAGAATATTAAGTTTGTGCCACAAATGAGAAATAACTTTTATTTTTCAGGATGTCTTGGGTGTGTTTAATTTCTTAGATTTTGTAATGCAAAGTTAATCCTTGCTAGACCTTAAATAAGTAGGTTAGCAGAGCCAAGGAGCCCTGAAAGCCAAACCTTTTCACAAAGACCACTTCTCATTTTATCTTTGATTAGGGCAAAATGGCCATCGCAGTCAAAATTGACAAGCAAATGGGAGGACTGAGTGGGAAAAGAAGTATATATGGATGTCCTTGAGAATATAAATAGAGATGACTGTTAAGGTCACAGCCCAGCAACCGTGAGAACAAGATAGATGCAATGACACCAAACACCTTGTCTGAGTCACTGCTGTATACCGAACACACAAGATATTTTCTCCCATATGCTTCAGGAGGTTGCACAGGATCATGACCAGGCAGGTTTTGAATATCTCCAGGGAAGAAGACTCCACAGCCTCTCAGGGCAGCCTGTTGCAGTGCTCTGCCACCCTCATAGTAAAGAAGTTCTTCTTTGTGTTCAGATGGAACTTCTTATGTTCCAGTTTGTGCCCA
>NW_009967771.1:0-1351 GCF_000747805.2 Chaetura pelagica | reverse complement strand
TTCCCTACCTGGGTGTGAGGGGGAGGGGATCAAGAACATTATCATCACTGATCAAATTGCCAATCCTGAATCAAACCATGACACATAGAAGCATGCAGATGTTGTCTTCTTTATTTTCATTCTATTCTAGAATAATTCTAGAATGTGTTCTACCAAACTAGTTGCTCTTCTGGCAAAGGGAATATCCAGTCATTCAGACTTTCCAAAGTAAACAAGTTCTGAAGACCTAACTCAGATTTATCTTGCCTTGAATAGCAATTTTGTATACAAGGTCAGGGATCTGGTCCCAAAGATTACTTTGCATGCCCAAGTTTGAGCAAAACTCTAGGTGAAACCCTAATTTGCTTCTCACATTATTTGCATTAGAAATTATAAGCAGTCTGGATAGCTTTGTTGTTTGATCAGTGAAATTCAACAACCTCTTTGCAACCAGCTCAAGGAGGAAATTCTATAGCTTTGCTGGCAACGCAAATGCAATGCAAATTATGGATTAGCATACAGTAAGTGAACAAAAAAAATGCAGATTGTCATTAAAAAAAAAGTAGAAGGCATCAAATTAAGTAGTAAGCCAACAAACTGGAATGTAACTGAAATGTTGAGGTCATTGCCTCAGAAACTTCAGACATTCAAAAGAGATAATATGTGCTCAAAAATGCATAAAACCTTTCTTCAAGAACTGATAAATATTTTTACAAGTATCATCAGTGGTCTTTCTGAATTCTATCTGTTTAAAAGCAAGGAACCAAAGTTTGTAATGCTATGTACAGTGAAATACACTTGTGCCGGGTGATGGCCAGAGCCAATATCTCTGGTTTGGTCACAGCTTGTTTGTCTTCTGAGACACAGTGTTCACTCATAGACTCAGGATTAAATATTTGCTTATTTATTCACTGAAAAAAGACTAAATTTTCTGAAACTTCCCAATTTTATCAAATGAGCAAACTGACACAGTGATTAGTAAGAATTATACATAATTAATCAGTGTAGCTGAAGAGGTATCTTAGCTGCTTTTTATCTCTGGGCAGAAATCCAACATCTCCACAGTAATTCACTTCAGACTAATAGACAGTATCTCTTTAAACATACTTAACTTTGCCCTTACTAATATAACATGCGAGTCTAATGTTGGTTTATCTTTTGAAATACACTGCCATGTATTTGTAACAAGAGCAAGATTTTATTTCTTTCCTACCAAAGCAACAGAAGGAACATCACAGTGCCAAAGATAAGAAAAAGAGAACATAAACATGAACATATGTGTCAGGGTTGTTGTTTTTTTTCAAGTAAATAGAGCAGACCTTGAGGAGATTTTCTTGTCTGGACTTCCAGCTTTGCAACAGGTAAGGAGTGT
>NW_009967770.1:0-1351 GCF_000747805.2 Chaetura pelagica | reverse complement strand
TATTCTATCAGACTAGCTAATATTCTCAGAAGAAACAGACCCAGTTTTGGCTGTACAAACCTTCTTCAGAATTGATGCCAGGCCTGGATCATTTTGGTAGGAAGCAAATAGACCATAAGTCTGTGGACTGATTGGGATTGTGAAGATGTTGTGTGTCATAAATACAGCACTGCTTTTGCAATCTTGATTTTGCAGATTCTGTAACCAGCAGAAAATTTCAAAGGTCTGCTTCAGTATTGTGCACTTGTTCTGTCCAGGTTCAACCTCCCATTGTCAAGCATTAGGTCCGTGGTGCATGTGCAAGGTGACAGAAGCACAGAATGCAGGTTGTAAGAGCCAGACTGACCTGGAGCAGCTCTTCAATCCTCATGTGCACCAAGGGAGTCATTGCAGTGCACTGTGGGAAATGTTGTTCCTTGCTATAAGGTCAGATATAAAAACCTGGACCTAGTGAAACTGATTCTTCTAGATCGTGGGATCACAGCAACTGAAGATATGCAAGTGGCATCAGGCTTTACAATAAGGGCATCTAGGATTTAAATTTGACTCTGGTGGGCATCGTCTCAAAACAACCCTGAAATGAGGGCAGCATTTTTGCTGAAGTGGTGAATCTCCCATACCTCTGATTTCTTTTTTATTCACCTTAGATTAGCTACAAATCAGCAGCAGTATACAGTGCTGTTCTTCTCCCCTTCTTCTTTTGTGTCTTCTCCCCAGCTGTTTTGCAAAAGATGTTCATTTTTGAGTTTATTTTCAGTTAGCAATGAAGCTTTTGTTTCCTGGAACAAGAATGTGTAGAAAAGATCAACTCCTCTTGAAATCCATGAGCTCCTAATCCTTTCAACACCTCATAACCAGAGTGCATGAGAGATAGTAGGAGAACCTGGTAAAAACAAATTAGCAAGAAACAATAATGAAGATTTTAAAAATGGAGCTCTGGTAAGCTCCTTAGAGAAGGACATTTAAATCTTCTTTTTGAAGTTGTACATTCACAGATTTATACACTATTACAAAACTAATCAGGGTTCTGCAATATGTAATATCACCTTTTGTCATTACTCGTGGCTGCATAGCCTTGGACACGTTACATTCTGCTATTTTTCTTTATCAAGCACATCACATTTATTTTTTTAATTTTATGCAGTGCTTTTCCTTCCCTCTTGAGTATTTCTAATTTATTCCATGTTTTATTCACCCACTAGTGAACTTCTTATTTCCTTTGAGAATCCTCTGCATAAAAAAAAAGCCTTTATTCATTTAACAGTGAGAGTCCAGATGTCTCCAGCTAAACTGATGTTGTGTGTTGCACAAACCTATAAAATCAGGGCATTAAAAAGCTCTAATCCTCTCC
>NW_009967769.1:0-1351 GCF_000747805.2 Chaetura pelagica | reverse complement strand
AATAGTTATATTTAATCAAATCATGCTCCTTCCATAATTTCCAAAATGCCAAATTAAAGTCTGATTCTGCCCACAATAGAAACAGTGTATTTGTGTCAAGATATTTCTGCTTCACTTGTCTTGGAGTAACATCAGAAATAATCACAAATCCTAGGAGTTTTCAGACAATAGCTGCACAGATTTAAAAATAGCTCATTCATTCTGAAAAGCTTCCCCTTATCCAACATTCTGGAGGAAATCTGTCTAATGACAGAAATATGGTCCATACCCTCTTTCCAGTAAGTGTTCTTTTATTTTCCAAAACCTGGAAAATACACAAGATTTTTCCTGAAACTAACAATGTCATAAAAAAAAGTTTGATGGCTGACAGCATTCAGCACCTCCTATACATTTGGGACTGAGCTACATACATGTCTTTCCAAAGCCCAAAACCCATCCTCTCCTGATTATTGTATTAGGGCCATGCATCATTCCCTCTACAGAGCAGGAGACGAACAGGTTTCATTACTGCTTCTTGCTGTCAGGTAAGTTCAAGACCCTTTTTATTGTTCTGTAACAGAATAAATACAACTGAGCAGAAAGGAAGGATGTGGGTTCTGCAGCCTGGCACAGCACCAAACTTAACCACACTTCACTACAGATAGTAATGAAGCATTTGAGCAGGCTTCCACCTCAACATGGAGGCAGCAAAGCAGCATGCTGGAGGAATGAGCTCATCTGAAATGAGCACTCCCACAGGGAGCTTTCAGCACACATCTCCAGACCTCTGGAATCAGCACCACAAACTTAATCGTTCCTGGGCTGAGCAAGATTTCCCTCTCCCGAGCTCGGCGTGGATTCAGTTGCCACCAGGCATAGAAGCTTTGTTGATTTAAGTAGTGGTGATTTGAAGCCAGTTCATATAACCCTCTGGGATGCATTCAGCATGTGGTCCAAACCTGGTCACGTTTGTTGACTTCTCAGGCTACCTGAAGAGCTTGTCTAAGTTTCCCCAGATTCTCCAGGTGGCTAAAGCAGGGCGCCACATGTGTTAACCAGGAATCCCTGAGAGTTACCAGGTCAGGCTGTTTGCTCTTTGAGCAAGACAGACTATGCAGAAGGAAACCAGAACTTTGAGACTAAAATTTGGAAACACTGTTTTCACACAGGCCGAAATAACAGTTCACCAGCTCCAAAATGAGATAATCCACCTAACAAAGTCCCTTCACAAGTGCAGAACATGCTGTACTTACTCTTCTTCAGGATTTCTTTGCACTCAGGATTAATTGGTGGTGCATTTGGCTTAGAGAGAGCATTGGACAGGACTTCCACTATGCACCGTGTTACCTACAAGAAACAAAAGAGGAGAACA
>NW_009967768.1:0-1349 GCF_000747805.2 Chaetura pelagica | reverse complement strand
CCATACAATGCTTAAAAAAATATCTTAATCCAGGGTTCCATTTTCCTAGTTACTTCTTCATTTAAAAGGAATAAACTGTGTTAAAACTCTTTGATGCACTTTGTAGCTTCAATACATTGAACTGAATAGGTCTCTTGCCTTGAATTATCACTGCATGTGTATTGAAATAATATTTCTTGTGAACTGAAATTTCATATTTGTTAACAAAGGGGACTGACACCCTTAGTTAGCACCATTATTATGAAGCTTCTTCCTATCTTAACATCAAACTACTTGAGCCAATTATGACATGACACTGTTTTGTCGATTAATGCTTAAAACAAATACTTGAAAATAACTGTCACCTAAGAAGATGATAGCTATTCATTAATATTTTATATGTCCTATTACTGATACCCTAAAAATGAATATTTAATGACATGATTCCACAATGAAGTAGCACGGCTTTCATTAATTTCAAAAGTCTAGTTCCAACTATTCTCAGCTTCTGGCCCCCCAGACTGTAGCTTCCTAGGAATATTAAGTAAGAGTGGTTGAAAATGTGCAAGAGTCACACTGCTAGGTCAGTCTTGTACTGCAGAAGATGAGAAAGGAGCACATTTGTTCAAAGTAAAACCTGAGGTATTGAGGTGTGTACAAGAGTTTGTATATTGAAAATAGGATTTTTGCAGCAAGTCTGGGAACACCAGGAGGAAATGGAATCTGCCAGACTACTACTGAAGACAAAGCATGTTCCTTGTGCAGTATTTGACCTGTAATTTTTTGCAGCTCAGATGGCAATTATAAGCATGAAATGAAAGTGGAAGAAGTGCTTGCTCATTTCTGAGCATTTGGTGAACACAGATTCAGCATAAAGGTTGTGTCCCAGAAAAGTTGCATGACATCCCATAAAATACAGTTAAGCTTATTGCTTAACTACATCTAAGGTTGTTTGATAGAATCAAAGCTTAAAGATAAACTTGCTTAATCTGCAGTTTAAATCATAACCCCATGATTTAGAACATCTCTTCATCAGTAAGGTTATATACAGATTTTCCAGAAGTGATTGAAAACCTTCACCTTGGTTATGTAATACACAGTGGAACATTTATTAGATAGTTATGTTTTAAGTAAGTTACTTGGTATCCTAGTTTCTTTTCTCTCCAGTCTTCTTTCAAATGAAATTCTGCACTTTTACATTCTGACTATTGAAACTCTTCAGAGAAAGCAGCGTTTCTTTGGTAGCAATCAGAGGCCTGAATGTTGTGGCATTGCTTCCCTGGTCTGTTCTTAGATTAAAAGATAGTTGTAGTTGCTCTTTTTTTTGGTTTTCATTCTTTCTTCCCTGCCACCTCTGCCCCCCCCCCCCC
>NW_009967767.1:0-1350 GCF_000747805.2 Chaetura pelagica | reverse complement strand
AAAAAAAAAAAAGAGAGAGCTTTGCGTTACTGATTGTATAATGCCATATTCCAGTCCTTGTAGGATGGAAGACCAAAGGAATCATGATGGAATATCACAGCCTTCTGAGGCTCTCGTTTCCAGAGCTATCAGTCTTTTCTAGGAACAGGAAGATTTGGAAAACACTGAGGTATTCATGCAGTCAGAGCTGGGCACCAGGCCTGTGAAAGGATTCATTTCAATTATAAACATTCCCTCTGTTTCAGCACATTGTAAGACGTTTTTTTCTGGGCAAGGGCCTTGGAACTGGAAGGGGGATGTACCAACATTGTGGTACCTTTTGAAGATAGGAGGGGTGGGTGTTTGGGTTGGTTTTCTGTCGAGGTTTTCTCTTAAGGCCAAACTGTAATGAAAGAGAATCAGTTCTAAGACTAGTCTGGTCACCGAGTGTGTGTGATTTGCACAAGACTCCTCAGAGGTGGAGATGAATTCCCTGCTGTAAAGCAGTTGTGTGTTTTTGCTGCATCCCAGAGGAGCACAGGGAGGTTGTGTCAGGGCCTGTACTGAGCTCTGAGGGGTCAGCACATGACTGCAGGTGCAGTGTCTCAGGCTGTGCTGTGCATCCTGCACTCTAGCAATTATTACCCTTCTGGCTCCCTTGGCACTGCTGCAGGCAGGTGACTGCATCTCAGCTTTTATTGTGTCTCAATTGTCTGTTTCTGCATAGAGTCCTTGCCTGTTAAGATCCTGAGCTCAACTCTCCATGCAAAGACACACTGTTGAGTTTGTGCTGTACTCAGTTAACTGGTGAAACCAAATCCTCAGCTTCTTTATTCATACCAAATAAATCTGTGAGAAGTCAAAGGGCAGAGCAATGGTGAAATCCTAATTGTGCTTTACCAGCAGAGATCCTTGATATTAAACTGTATAAACAAGTGCTTCATGGACAGCTAGAAGACATCCCTCCCAGCATGGCTAACAGAGCTGCTCTGCAAGGCAGGTAAGGAGAGCAAAAAGGTTAAGGTCTGGTTCACCAAAACAGTGTTGTAGTATCCAAGTATTCTGAAATCAGATCTTTTTTTTAAACAGCTGATGCCAGTGTGGAAAAGTTGCAGAAAGAGATAATTTAAAACACAAGGGAAGTTCCAGTGCATGAATGTGAGGCAGAATCACCAAAGTGTAGTTCAGGTACTTACTTGCTGTTGGCTTGTTTCAGTTTTTATTTTTATAAATTCAAGCTGTAATCTGAGAGGAAGTCAGTGTTGTTGCTTACCTGGAGGACATCTCCACATCTGGGAGCTGGTTTCCATACCAGCAGGTGGAAGCTGAGATACATAGTGTCCCTCTGCAGGGGCTGAGCTTAATTTTTTT
>NW_009967766.1:0-1349 GCF_000747805.2 Chaetura pelagica | reverse complement strand
CCTCCCAGAATAGAAGAGAGACCACCAAGGTTGACATGGACCTGAATTTCCTACTCTGGTCTTACCCTTGCTTTGTTTTTTGTCTTCCTGCTTTGGTGGAACAAGGAGAAGTCACAGAGTGAGGTGGGAACATGAAATCAAGAAGGATTATGTGCTTAATTGTAAACAGAGATGGAAGATTAAGTCTGAAACAAGAATTACCTACGTGGGGGCCTGTTGGGACCTGTTCCTCACAGCTCACTTCACACCAGCTGAGTGATTTTAACCCTCTGCCTTCCCCTACTGCTTCAACTCTCAGCCCCCATCAGGGCTGAAGGAATTCATTTTCTTCAAGAACATCATTCCAAGCTGGGCTGTGTTGCTGCTGATCCAAGAAGGAGAGTTCAGGCTTCTCATGTCCTCTTTCAGAATGGAATGAAGAGGTGCAGTCCCCAGTGAAGGGACTTGAGAAGGGATGACATGAGCCTGGGGACAGGTCTGGGGTGAAAGAAGGAGCTGCTGCTCTGCAGGAACTCCTCAAAATCAGGAGCCACATCTGAATCTCAGCTGCATGCCAGGCTCATCCCCATGCTGTCCCCATCCCTTGGGGATGTCCCCCTCCCCAGGGACATCATGACCACCAACCTTTTGCTGAGCTGCATCTCACTCACTGTTTTTTCTAATGTTCTCCAGGATCTCCAGACCCCAGGAGGTGAAGCTACAGAAAAGAACCACATCACAGCAGTTTCATAACAAAATCACAAGATTTGGGAACTCTACACCAAGGACAAGTTGTGACACTTGTGTGACTGGAAGGGAAAACCAGAAAATGTGACCCCAAAGCTGGATGGCTCCAGCCCACTAGCCCTACCAGCTGCACATCAGCACAGATCTCCATTTTAAGATGACTCCCAATGGATGTCCCAAGGGATATCCCTTTGCTCTCACCTCTCAATGGAGAAATGAAGACCTCACATCACACCAGGTAACTGTCAAGTCCAAAACAGGGCCATAGGGAAGAGGCACACAAAGAGAAAACCAGGAGTTGGGGCCACCTTGGATCTTTTCCACCAGGAAGAAGCACCAGCAAAGTCTCCAAAGATCCTACAGAATCTGCTTCAGCCACATTTTCACCCTTTTTTAAAGTTTGGTTTGAGTGTCTTTTAGGAACTGGATTTGTTGTTCAGCATATTTATAACAGCAGGCAATTTTAGGAGACAACAGTTAGGGACAAGTCACTGAGAATCACATTTTCAGACTAGGATCCACAACTACTTGCTGTGGAGAACTGACACCAACCTCCAAGTGACCCCATTCAGGGACAAGATGTGACAATGTGCAACGAGGGTGTCTGCTAAGGTTAATCAGAA
>NW_009967765.1:0-1350 GCF_000747805.2 Chaetura pelagica | reverse complement strand
AAAAAAAGGCTTTTGAGACCCTGAATTATGCCTTTCTTATCCTCCTTCAGTTTGCCAGTCTTCTTTATAAAACAAGAACCTTAAGACATTAAAACATACTGTCATGGATGTTATAAGTAGTATTATTTCTGTTTGAAATTAATGTTTTCCCCTGTCCTGTATTTTCCCCAATGACATTCTTATTGTTGGATAAAACTGAGCTGGAGAATGTATGAGTTTTTGGTGGGCTGTGGTGATTTTGTTTTTGTTATTGTGTCATTACTTAGGACAGAAAGAACTAGAAAGAGTGATCTTGGGTTAAGGTGCTTAACTACATGTGGGGTGAATGAGATTCATATTCTTGCTCTCTTAGTCTTTGCTATCTCCACTAATACCTTTGTGTCATCTCTGCATGCACAATGTGAAGATATGTCTCTCCCCAGGATGGCAAAGAAGAAAGCTGTGCATAAAATACAATTTCTCTATTGGGAAAGTTTGATATGAATTTTCAGCCTTAGCTTTCTAAGCGAAGCGGAGAGAAGACACCTTGTTTTGCATGTTTATTATATCACATCATCCTCTGTTTCATGCAGAAATTATGTAGAAGTTTCAGTGATAAAGAGGCAATACATCAGTGGCAGAACTAATTCTTACTGATTTTTCGTTTCCTGAAAACAGTAAACTTTTGAGTTTAATTGCTAAATTGTAATTAATCTCTCTCTTCCTTTTGAAAATGAAGTTACAGATTTAATGGCTATGAGGATCTCAATCCTCTGTTTCTGCACTTAACTTTGTACAACAAGTACAGCTGTAATACCGATTTCTTCAGCTAAATGCTTTTTAATCCTGACATGGTCTCTTGTGGATGACATGGTTGTTTCTCAAATGACCTCTGGAAATGGTCAGTAAGGTTGTGGGTATCAGTGGTGTTTCTGCTGATGTCCAAGTGGGCTGGAAGGCAATAAAGTTCTTTCTGCTAGAGTATTTCCTTGGAGAGCAACAAATGGCTCTGCAGGAATTTTGAGGGTAGCCCAGCACTGCTTGGATTTAGGCAAGTGACATGAAGATGAAAGGCTTCCCAACTGTGTTTATAAGCTGAGTCTTGTGCTGGCTTTTGGTGTGGAGGCTTAATGGTTTGTTTTGGAGGAACTGCCTTGTGTTGGTGGTCACAGAGGTGGTTTGAATATCAGACTGTGTAACTGTAGTTGTTGGATGTGCTTCCACCCTGTCTCAGATACACTTGTCTTTAAGTGGGCAGGACACTGACTGTTTTTGGTGTTTCTCAGCCCTTATTAATAGTAATTTATGTATGGTAGAATACCTTGAGAAATTTCTTTTTCAGCCATGATTTGAATTAACCTCTATTTTTTT
>NW_009967764.1:0-1349 GCF_000747805.2 Chaetura pelagica | reverse complement strand
AATAAGAAAAAGATTTGCATTATGTTGACAAGTTATAGTACCAGGGGATATGCATTTATCCTTTCTGGATCCAGGAAAATTCACTAAAATTCTGTTAGTGCTATCACTTTTAAAGTAAGAGATTCACTGTCATGCTGCTGTAGTTCAGCCTGGCAGTGAGAAAGACCTCTTGATACTTCCAAATCCATGTTGTAGTACAGTCATTAACTTCATCTGTCATTGTACAATTGACATATCTATCATTGTAGCATTGATACTAGTTTGCCTCCTATCTTGCTTAATATTTAAATATTGAAGTTAAAATTCAGTTTAAATATTGAAGTTACTTTGAACTGTAGCAACTCTTATCTGACTACTGTAAAATTATTTGAAATAAGGGAGCATACTCATTGATGTTGCCTATCAGATTAAAGGTCAGAAATAAGTTTACTCTGGAGGAATACAGTCAGGAAAAGCATGCTTTAAAAACAAAACAAAACTAAACAAAACAAATCAAAACATCAAAACACATTTCTTTTGTTTATAACTGAAGGATAACATGATTTATTTGCCATTACTATTTCATGATCTTAATTCCTGAGCGAGTGTACTGCAAGACAAGGCTCATATGTTAGACCTGTGAGACAATTTGGAGTGTTGCTCAGTACATATAGCAGATGTTTTAGCATGCCACTTTTTTTGCAGCAACAGCTTGATCCTTCTTCTGTTTTCTCTACATGAGAATGAAAAGATTTCAAGACTCTTTCTTAATGTAGGTAGCCACTGATAATAGATCTGTGGCAGTGGAACTAATTGTATTGCAGAACTGTGCTCAAAGATGTCTTTTTCAGGTGACAATTACCAGAGGGGGCATCTTTCATGATCACTATAGTAAGTTGTTAGGTCTGAACCCTAAAGATACCAAACCAAAGACCAACTGTTTCATTGTTGATAACATAAGCACCCAATTAACTTACTTCCTCCAAAACCAAACGCCACTTTCTTTTATTGCCTAAAAAGAGCTCCTTATTATGTATTTTGTCAAAACCTTCAATTTTTCTTTCTCCCAGCAGCACTCCTGCCTTAGGTATTAACAGTATAAAACTGCAACCTGTTCCAACTTTATCATGTAAGAGTGGCAGAAGCAACTCAGAGATAACTATTCTCATTGACTTCAGTACGAATATGAATAAAGCAATAAATATGCCAACAAATCTGGAACTTGTCAGTAGTTCCTGTAAACCTGGTGTAAGTGCTGGGATCCTTGCTGTACAGTTCTGCAGTGATGCTTCTGCCTTCCACCTGACTGCTCTTACTGGTGCAGCACTATGTTCTTCTAGCTTCTTACTCATGGTCACACTTTTTTTTTT
>NW_009967763.1:0-1349 GCF_000747805.2 Chaetura pelagica | reverse complement strand
TTTTTTTTTATAAACCAGGCTTGTGGAAAAACATTTGGATGAGAACACTATTTTTCCTTTGCAAATACTTCAGCTTTCGAAAGAAAAAATGCTGCTGAGAAAAAAGAATTTCTCATGTCTGGAATTTCTGCTCAGTATATAGCTTGGCTTCATGGCTGAAAAGAACTCAAAGCAAAAGGTGACTATTATGCCAAAATTCAATGGGCTTTCACTGTTCACAACCATAGTACACTTAGATCCTGCTCTAAATGAAAAAGACACATTTTAGGATGAAAAGGGAGATATTTCTATATGTACCATTTTCTCTGCTCCCTCAGTGCATGAAGCCTGGGTAACATGCTAGAGGACCCACACTCTTACAAAGCATTCCCAGGATCACTAGGGAGCAAGGTAAACTTCTAAAAGCATGAGAGAAAACATTTGTAGCTCAGAAGAATGAAAAGAAGCAAAATTCTCTAATGGTGTTTCATGCATTTAGACAAACAGAAATAAGGTCTTAGGTGGAACAGTAACCATGGAAGATATTTAGCTCAGTGGGCAGGCAAGTAATCCAGAAGAATTTGTTTCCTGAAGTAAAGATTTAGGGTCTGAAGAGCAAACCCTAAATTCAGGGTATGATGAGCTTCTGTGTGACTTCAT
The DNA here is from genome assembly GCF_000747805.2 of Chaetura pelagica. Taxonomy (NCBI): domain Eukaryota; kingdom Metazoa; phylum Chordata; class Aves; order Apodiformes; family Apodidae; genus Chaetura; species Chaetura pelagica. The sequence continues at coordinate 710 of NW_009967763.1, read as the reverse complement.
AGCATCATTCTCATTTTCAAAATACATTTTGGTGCTTCAGGAGTCTAAATATTGTGTTCACTCAGTCAGATGTATAAGGCATGGAAAAACATTGTCCATTTCCATGTACCTCTGGAACAGTGCTGATCCTGTGTTGATGAAGTAACTCTCAACTCAAGCAACAGGTCTCATGAGCACAGCACAGGAGGACTGCTGGTCACTGCATTACCTTCCCAGAAGTTTGAATTGGTATTCAAGCCTCTTACCTGTGACAAAGACCTCTTTCATGGGGTCGCTTTGCATGTCCCCTCGACGAGAGATGAGTGTTACTTCATACTCTGTGTGCGGCCTCAGGTTTCCAATTGAATATTGGTTTTCATCTTCAGAGAGGTCAATGGTTGTCCTGTCTCCTGGAATATCCTTGGGACCATAAATGAGCTCTATGTTTTCAATTTCAGCCAAGGGTTTGGACCATGTGATGAGAGCTGTGGTGTCTGTGACATCTCTTGCCTCAATCTGGCTAGGGGCATCAAGCTCTGTCACCAAGAGAGAAGAAGGTGAGTTTTAAAACAATCTTGTCAGAAAAAATCATACACATTCTTGTGCTTTTAATTTCTGATTCAGAACAAAATTAAAATATGTGGCTTCTTCCAAGTGAAATTATCTTAATTTACTCTAATCCTTTACTTTCTATAGTTGTAGAAAAAAGTACCAAATTGAGTCAATTAATC
>NW_009967762.1:0-1349 GCF_000747805.2 Chaetura pelagica | reverse complement strand
AAAAAAGTCTTAGTAATTTAGATTTTCTGTTTAGAAGAGCAGTAGGAAATGCAAAGTGCTGTTCTGAGACACGGGCAAAGTGTTCTGTGTATATGTATGGATCAGCTGTGTCTCCAGTGATTTCTTCTGGGTACCACTAAAGGTGTGTGTGACTTCAGAAGATGCAGGACCACTCCTGTAGGCCTGCCATGTAAACACATCATCACTGGTGAACCTTAAGTTCTGTGGTGAATCATATGACATTATGGGTCAAATCTTGTTCAGATTTTCAGTTAGCAGTTTTTTGGGTGTGTTGTGGGTGTCACTTCCTTACAACTAGACTGCCTGATTCATCTCAAGGAGTAATGAGGAAGTAAAGGAACGGGGGAAAAAGCAGCAAAAGAATTCATGTTTTTTCCTAGGTTCGTAGAAATTCGTCAAGGATGTTCAGATAGCAGGGTCTTATTTTTGCCCTTCACTTGAAGGAACAGATCTAACCTAGATCACAGCTACCACTTGGCTACTAAAGGAGCTAAAATGAAGGGTGCAGGGAAAGGTCTGCTACTTGAAAGCAAGCATCAGAATTTAAAATATGAGACTTGCTTGAGCTGCTTCCAAAATACAGATGTCCATATCTATGGTAACATTAAACTTGCACATGATCCACGTGTCTATATGTGTTGTTGCAAAGATAATTCTGCCAAAGGTTGTGCAGTGGTTAGCCTTACTGAGCTCAAGTTGATTCTGCTACCAACATTTCTCTACGAAGTCATCCCTTCTAAGATTAACATTTACGTTCATGCTTCTTGAGGTAGTTGTACTGGCTATTGGAGAGAAATTCTCACATCTCTCCATCCCACAGCAGCAGCAGATAAGAGAAGACAACTATCCCTGAGAAATCTCCTTTATGTTCTTCACCCATGCACAAATACAACTGATGTAAATGGGGGTAATTCTCATCCTCCAGCTTAACCAGAGGTTAAGGAGTTCACGCACTCAGGGCCACATGTGTGACCAAGTTTCAAGGAACCAGAGGGTGAGGCACAAGTCTCAGCAGTTGCACTGAGTGCAGTGCCATAAGCTTGCTGTACTCTTCAAAGTGGTGTAATTTGGGACAGGTGTTTTCAAATGGAAATTAAGTAAAAGCTGAGGAGAGGGAGAAAAGTAGTGACAGCACTTTTGGGCATGTTAATACTAACATGCCCTGCAGGATACAGATGACAGTGATCTTCCTCTAATGCATTGTACAGGGTCTGAGTTCAAGAAGGTCAGTGGAAACAATCTTATTTTAGGGTAGTTAGGGCCGTGCTTCCTTTCTGTGTCCGTAAAAACGCCTAACACTTTGATTGTTGGATATCCCCTTGCTAAGA
>NW_009967761.1:0-1348 GCF_000747805.2 Chaetura pelagica | reverse complement strand
AAGTCAGCATAACATTGTCATAATTCTTCTCCCACATGACAAGCTCAGTGAATAGCTGAAAGACTCTTATTCCCACAAAAAAAAATGAAATACATTTAACCGTGTACTTGAAACAGAAGCTGGAGATGGCTGATTGTTTGCAGTCATCTGGAAAACATTTAGGTCCCCTTTACTGTTGTTTTCTTGATGAAACTCCATGTTTTGGGATTTATTTCTTTATCAGTACCCACAAATAAGCAATTTTATTTGGCCTTTTTATTCTCTTTGAAAAAAATCCTCTTCTATACTATTGTGAAATAGGAACAGTATATTCAAAATGGAGACAAAAGAGACCCAGAAGTCCATATAGCATCTTTACACAAGCAGTGGGAGGGACTACGGATCATCACAGAGAACTTACAGAATATACTTTAAAAAATGTTACTCCCAAGTAGTCAGTAAGGTTGCTGAAATATAATTGCTCTTTTGGGGTAAAGGTGAATCATGTTTGATGACACATTCACAAGTCATCAATTTTAACTATTTACATGTAAGCACAAAACATACATTGATGTCTAAAAATTATTAAGGACTCTTCTCTGGTTTTTAATACAGCACACGTAACGAATATAAACGAGAGGGAAGAAAAGAACTTTCTTCACCAAACTTTGTATAGATTGTGTAGGTACATTGAAAGATTCTCAGCAGCTTAGGGAGAGGCAGAAAAAAGGAACAATACATACATAGCAAACAATTAACCATATCCTGGAGGCTTGGAAATGTGTCCCAAACTTCAGGACATAGTGCTGTCATCCTTGCAGCAGAAGTAGCATCTTGGTAAACTCAGCTCTAATACCTTGCCTTAAGCCCAGAGTTTCACCATGTCCTGCAAGGAAATAGAATCCCTGCAGGGGACCACATATGCCAGGATCCTCCTGGAGGGCTGGCAAATACCCTGCAAGGCAGGTTTGGTTGCAAAGACAGCAACCTCATTTTCACTGGACAAGCGAATGACCACAACAGACTGATCTGAACAAAATCCTTATTTGAGGTGTCCTCATACAATCATCATCATCAGGGAAAGGAGGATTGCAGCTTCTTATACTCAGTAGAACATAGAGCAGCTTTCCATGCATCTCCCTGACCTAAGCAGGCAATGTCTCATGCAAGACAAAAACATCAACAATCAGGTATGACAAACACTTCAACTTAGAGGTTGCATGGAATCCCTTCCAGAAGAAACAAAAGATACATTTCTAATACAGCAGAACACAGATTCATTTATACTGCCCTTCAGAGTGGATCTAGCAAAGTAACTAGGTTCCCAGAAAACACCTATGTATCATAGAATCATAGAATCTTAGGGGTT
>NW_009967760.1:0-1349 GCF_000747805.2 Chaetura pelagica | reverse complement strand
CTTGTAAAAAGTCCCTCTCTAGCTTTCTTGTGGGGCCCCTCCAGGCTTTTCTCCCAGAACTTCACATTGTTTCCATTCAGAACAATCCTTGCTGGCAGAAACAGGTGTGTGACTGGCAGAGGGATGTGCTAGATGGGTTCAGACCCATCTAGTCAGGATGGCTTGAGATACCAGAGGTGTGCATCTTAAGCTGTGCCAGAAGTTAACCTTCTATCTGCTGTGATGGCAGGGAAGGGGATGCACAGTTGTACCAGCTGCTCCTGGGCTCTGTCCTGAAAATGCCATGGTCCACTAAGCCTCACATCAAAGCGTGGGCTGTTTGAAAGTTTCCACGCAGGCACTGGAGAGCTGCAGGGCTGTAGGACCAGCTCTCTTTAGTCTCAGCATCAGCCTGAGGTAGACTGAGCATAGCTGGATCCACCCCAATATAAGCTGCAATGCTGTGGAAAGGATTTCATGGAAAGCTGTGTCACTGTGCCAGAGCAGGCTTGCAACAGGAAGAGCCAGCCTAAGGGCAAAGCCAGGAACACAAGCTAATTTGGGAACACAATGGCTATATTAATCAAAACACCTTCCAGAGGAGAAGGGAAGGAAATTACCTAATCCTTCACCATGCAACTGTGGCGTCCCAATGCCCAGTCCGTGGGAGCAGGGCTATATACAGGTTGGGAGAAAGGGTATTCCCACCTGGACAAGGAGGAAAGCACTTTCCCCAAACCCTCTTCATCCAACACTGGCTTTAGGTCCAGAGAACTTTATGAAAGTTGATAGTTTCTCTTCTCTTGAAAGTCTGGCTGCACACAAGCTCATGTGAGTCCATAAGCTGGAGCTTAACAAGAAACTTCTTCAGGACCTACAGTCTGACAAGATGGGTTGCAGTGATTCAAGGACATGCAGCCTGCCTTGCTTCACCACCACCAAATTGTGATGGGGCAATTCCTGGTAGTATCAAGAGAACCCTTCTCACTTTCCCTGTATAACCTCAGCAGGGTTCATGCTTATTGCCTGACTCAACATCTGGAAATTTTAATTCAACTAAAACCAGCCCGTGTTACTGACATGCCAGTAACAAACACATCTTCCAGCTTTGAGAAGTCCCAGGGCATGGTCCTAGGTGGAGAATTCAAGGTAATTGGGAGATGCCTGTGCACAAGGGGCCACAAATACACTTGCAGGGTTAAATAAAAAGCCACAAAGTACATCTAGCTTAAAAGAAACAAGCCTTTTATGGCAACAGGCTTCTCTGGTTGAAGCTCTCTCATGTTCACAAGTCTCTTCCGCCAATTGCCACCGCATCTCAGATGTGAAGCTGGTGCAACACCTCTCCTCCCCTGGCTGAAGCACACTTT
>NW_009967759.1:0-1349 GCF_000747805.2 Chaetura pelagica | reverse complement strand
TGCTCAATAGCTGAATTGCTAAGTAGAGGCAAGAGTGTTACTGAATGCAGAGAACCAAGAACCTCCTCATATTAGAGAGCATCTCAAAGGAATATGTGGCTCAGCACCACACTCTACTGATTCGGGGAAACTCAGTTTGATCAGGTGCTTAAGAATCAGTTATGTTTTAAAGCCTTGTCCCATATCCTCTAAATGCTGTACAAGCACCTATACAGCAGGTTACCTGACCAGGACAAGGGATCAGTTAAACACAGCTGTTTTGTTGCACATAGAATTGAATATTTTCTTCTGGATTTTTGCAAGCAAATCTACATTTCTAAGTTTTACTAAAAAGCCTCAGGTTAAAATAAACAAAGAATTTTAAAAATAAATCCCATCAATTATTCTGACTTTCTTTGTTTATGTAATGCCATTGAAGTTTCCTGATTTGAACCCAAAACTTTTCCACCCAGTCATGCTTTGAACTGAAGAAACACACTTATTTGGTGAACACTAATTTACAACAAAATGCAATTATCACAGTATGGTTATACACAGGAGAAATCAGAAAATTATTTTGGTTTTGCATGTCTGAGTTCAGAAAGGGGAGAAAGGGAGAGGTGATTTCTGAGGAGTGTAAAAGTATGAAGAAAGAGAGAAAATGAACTTCAGCTCTATGACTACAAAGAGCTTACCCAAAGGAACAAGATGACAGCAACAATTTACCTGTGCTGTTTCTAACAGCTATTTTAATTTGTTTTGTCTTCTATGACCTATCACAGCTATTAAGAAAAGTCTCTGTTGTTATTTTGCTTCCCACCTCACACATAGAAATTAGTGAATATCTGAGGAGGACTGGGTCCTGGTGCTAACCAGTCATTGTCAGCAAATGAAGGGGTAACTGTCCGACATCACAAAACTGAACAATTTAGTAAACTCACAAAATTATAAAAAATACAGTGGAATGAAGCTCAGCAGGATCCCACAGAAGTCTAAGAAATGTTTCTCCAGGACTCTATTTTCATAAAGAGACACTGAAATTGCACTTTCTGAAATGTGTTTACAACAAAATAAGGATCCAATGACCTGATTCCAGAAGCAGTCACACTGTACTCATTGCCTCAAACAGTATGAAACCTTCCACCAAGACAGCGCAATTTTCAGCTGACCATTTATTACCAAGACTGAAGATAAATGACAACAGGCTCGCAGACTTTGACAGTTCTGTCATCCAGAGTGAAAGTTTCAAGTAAACACATCTGTGCAATGGTTCTAATGCAAATATTACCCACTTTGCTCCAACCAAAGTGCCTATTGGCAATTCCGGGAGTTTTACTCCACAACCTTTTTATACAGAGCCTAAGGACTCC
>NW_009967758.1:0-1349 GCF_000747805.2 Chaetura pelagica | reverse complement strand
TGGTGACCCTTTGGTTTTATTTTTACACAACTGTTCCATTGTTTGGTGTTAGGCAAAATGTAAAAAATTAACTTTGTTTAGTTCCATTATATAGGGAAAAGAGGAAACATTAAAAACTACTGAAGTGCAGATGGTGATAATGTCTTAAAACCTGTTCTGCAAGTCTGATCAGTTGGGGTTTTGGAGCGTGTCCAGCATAGAACATACAGCTTACTAACTTGGTCATCAGTTGCTCAGACCTCTTTTCATCAGTTCATAGACATTGAAGAGATGAAAACTATTGCAAGTGGTTTTATTTCACCCTTTCCACAACTGCTTTGCTGTTTTTTTTCATCCACCAAACTTGTAATAACAATAAAAATATAAATACATAAATAAGACCTTGTGTCATAATTAAACTCTTGTGAGGAATGGAAGTGCAGGGTGCCTGACCTGTTACTTTCTTTCAGGGAAGTGTGTGGCATCTCAGAGGTAGAGTCAAACATTTAAACATGAAAATTAACTAATGCTTTGTGTTCTCAGCCCCTCAAATTAGAGAACAGGTGTTTCTCCAAAAGATCTAGCTTGTACCACAGAGTGGTTCTTTGGTTTCTACTGCACTTATCTTTTCTTCTGTTGTTGTAGTGGCTCAGTGGTCAAACTAGTTCTAACCAATATAGGTGAGATATGACAACCTAGTTGAGAGTGACTGAAACTTTTACCTTGCATTTCTCTACAGTTCATTAGACTATTTCCCAAATAATTAAATTCCTTGTCTTCTCCCTCTGACCCCTCCCATTCTATGCCCAAGAAGATGTAGACACTGCATTCATATTATTGAGATAAGCTTCTCAGTTTAGCATGTTGTTCAGTAAAGATTTTTGTGGCAGTTTTACTCAACCCACAGAGATGCATTAATGCTTTCAGTAGCTTGGGAGCATTCTTTTAAGAGTACCTGCCCCTCAGTTGAGAAGTGTGTCCTCAACTGGAGTCTAAATGAAAAGAATTTCTGAAGCAGGATTAAATTCGGTGTTGAGCTCTGAATGTTTCTGTAAGGGAGACATGACTTTGTGAGATCAAGTGGTTCCTAAGACAGAACTCTCATTTCTTTTTGGGTGCTTTACACTTAAAGTACCAAGCCACAATTTATAAATCTGGTTTTGTTTATTATGCATGCTTGTATAAAGAGACTTTGTGCCTTTGGTTTGAGGCAATGTAAGGTGAGGCTTCAATTTTAATGGCAGAAGCTGTTAAGTTGGAATATTTTGAAGGAGCTGTTAATGAGAATATAAAACTTCAATTGTAGGAACCTTCAGTAAATGTACTGAAAGTTCCTACAAATTAAATTTTATATTCTCATTAATATATCC
>NW_009967757.1:0-1348 GCF_000747805.2 Chaetura pelagica | reverse complement strand
AAAAATGAGTGAGCTACTATAGGGCTAGCTACTGTAGTGTAACAGAATAACAAGTAGAATCAATTATGTCAGGCAAGAATCTTAGAGAATCCATTTAAATAATCACAGATCATACTGTAACAACCATCATCTCTTTACAGATACTTCATATGGGTTTCCCCTTCACACATTCCTCTACTTAAGCTGGTTTGCACACAGTATCCCAAGTGAAAAGGTTTTAGAATGGCTCAGCTTTGACAAAATAAACCAATTTAAGACTGTTAAATAAAACTTGGCAAGTGACTGTGGCTATTTCCTATACACCCAGTTGAGCTCATCAGTTCAACATGTGTCCAAGCTCTTCTCAACTAAATAAGGGAAAAATTCTTATTCTGTTGGATGTTGTGTTCAGTGCATATCCTGACATCAGTGGGAGCTCTCTGTGTGATGCACCCATAGACTGTGCAACTAATACTGAGCTGCTTGAGCTGGAGACTTCTAAAAAGGGGGAAGTGTCTTGTTTTTCAGAGACAGTCAGTACTTTGGTCTATTTTGTACAATCCAGACAGGCAATGAGCTACTCAAGCTGGTGGTAGTAACAGGGAGAGGGAAGCAGAAAGCTGTAGCAAAGCACAAGCTGGATGATAGGCTAAATGTCTGCTGAACAGCCTTTCTGTAATTGTAAGTGAAAGAGCAATTTCTCTCAATGGTGGGTTTATTTTAGCAAAACAAACTCACTTAAGTGCTGCTCTCTAAGGGTCAGATCATTTAGAAAATGAGCGATGCTGGTGAGCGTTGAGGACATTGGTGTGTTACATACTCGCACCTCTTAAAATTCAGATTGTAGGTAGTGACAGCTTCCATTAATCCCCTTCAACAACCTTAATCATTGTATGCTTTAATTAGCGTTGCAGAACAAACAAATGATTCATTCAAGTAAGCATGCAGAAGTCTTGTTGATTATCTGAACTACATCTGCATCTCCAAAACTATGCTGGAATTCTCCATGGGACACGCTTTCATTAGATTTCTAATATTTCCCTTTTCTAGTCAGGCTTAAAAGACAAGAGCATCCTGCCCTTGATTCTTTTCCCAGCCAGAGCCTAGAAATAAGAGAAGCATGGGTGTGTGAAAGAATACCAAATACCAAACCTTAAAAACATTTAATCTTGTATTTCATGAAAGGGATGAGAAAAATAATTGACAAGTCCTGAATTTACCTCTTTAGGTTCAACCATTACTATGACTTTGCTAACAGCAACAAGCTCAGCACCAGAGTGATGTGCTCATTTCTCACCAAAGTCCTTGTTAAATGTTAAACTTTTTATGCTCTCTTTGGCATCAGATGATTTCTCTTTTCAGTTGCAAT
>NW_009967756.1:0-1349 GCF_000747805.2 Chaetura pelagica | reverse complement strand
GGGGGGGGGGTTGTTGTTATTTGGGGGTTTTTTTTTGAGTAGCAGGGATTTCTATAGGTTTTCTTTAATTTTAGTTGCTGCTTTTACAGAATCATGGTTGATGACTTTTTTGGGGAAATCCCACACATTTATTGTAATTGACCTCTTTGCAAATTAATCAGGATTTAATACAGACATTTTTCATCATTATTATTCATCATGCAGATTTGTATCTTTTCCACCATAGCTTCACACATGTATGCAATATCTTGCACAGCTATGATCATGAGCAGTTTATCATGGCTTTCCCTTGTCTTCTAAAGACAGCAATAAATGCCAAAAGGGATATAAGTGAACCTATCCATGTCTCACAAGGTATTAAACTCCATTAATAATTAACCATCTGTATTCAGTCTGCTTCCTGGTACCCAAATTAGAAATCTAGAGAAAGGACTTCACACCACACAGCAAGGCAATGTTTCCACATATCAGAAGAGCAATTGCCTATCTTCTGGGGTATGTGTATGATTACTATACATTTGACCCTATTTCATAACATACTATTTTGTAGGTCAAAATTCTCTGGTCGTGATGTGCCACCAATGCAACTACTGATTCCTTAACAATGCTCCATTAGAATAATCACATCTTGTAACTTTCCTGTACATCTCATATTCTCCCAGCACTCAAAACCATTGATTACCACTGCTTTTTGTTGTATGGAAGCGAAGTTGCTTCTCTTTGTCATTGTTATTTTGATCCAGTCATGCTTGTTGGACCAAGTGGAAAGTGAATTTTTTATTCTGTATTTCTTTTCATGTTAAATATCTGATTGCTTTTCTTCTCTTTCACATTGGAGCAGATCCACTGGCCTTCCTCCATTAACAGTTTTAGATGGTGGATTTTGAGGGACACATAGAGACACACAGAGATTTTTTTAATATACATTGTATCTAGTATGTTCCATTTAAGTATAACTTGACAGATATTTTCTGCTGGCTAACAGCTGACTTTTGCAGGGAAAGTCATGAAAGATGGCCCTCACCACCACCTCTTTCTGAGAAATCCATTAGCTGGGAACTAGAACTATGCAAATTCAAACTAAAAGCCACACAAATAGTTTTGACACAGAGGAAAGGTGATCATTGGAACAACTGACGTGTATACTGTAAATCCTCTCTCAATATACAATAGCTACACTTACTTGAATTATGAAGAATTTCAATATGTAATATTGATGACATGCATTACTCCAGTCTTCAAGAAGGGCAATAAACAAGACATAGGTAACTAGAAACCAGTCAGTCTCACTGCCAGTCCTGGAAAGATGATGGGGCACCTCATTCTGAAGGTCATCTCTAAGCACATGG
>NW_009967755.1:0-1342 GCF_000747805.2 Chaetura pelagica | reverse complement strand
AATAAACCAATCATATTTTAATTGTCCACTTTGCAAGTTTCACTAAGGAGTCTGGTAGTTGCTATTCACACACTAAGTGCTTCTTCAAATCCAACATAAATCCACCAACAAGTACTCACAGCAGCTGGAGTGAGAGGAATACTTTTTCAGAGTCATATGTGCAGCTATAATTTTAATCCTACCCCACAGCCAACCACGCTATCAACACTGCCTGCCAGCCACTGCTGCCCCTTCAAACTGGCTGGTTCTACCCAGTGGTCCAGCACTGATCTCTCCTCTGGCACTGTGCCTTCTGACCTTAGTGTTGGCATTTGCCAGCCTCCCTCATCCTCTTTTCTTTTCCACTCAACCCCCAAACTCTAATTTCAACATTCTCCCAGGGTGAAAGATGGAAGAACAGAGCCTTGAACACATCCCAGTGACCTGGCATGTTCTATTAAATGAAACTCTACTCAGGCAGGTTAGGTAAAGTCCTGACAAACTCCATTTACATTTCAAGTGAGATGGGAATTCATCCCACTGTCTGACATGGGAACAGCTACAAAAACAGTATGAATAAAGCAGCACTTCTTCAAATTGCAAACTCCTTGGGGAAGGGAAACATGCCAAATTCTGCCTTTGTCGAATGACTTGGATCACTTGGCAGGGATGTGAATGGGGACAACCTAGATCTTCTATCTCCCACATGTTATTCCAGTCCAGTCTGAGGTACCTGCTTTATTACCACCTCATTTCAAACCATGGGTGTTCATATCTAGCAGTAGAACACCAATGAAAGAATTAATGATTAATGATGATAGGGTTCTTGGAAACAATTTTTAAGCCAAATATCACACTTGCAAATGACTCAGTGGAATTAGTAAACACTGGTCATTAGCCAGCAGTTACAATGCGAAGGAAACAGCAACTGACTTCAGTGGATTGTTCTCTCTACTCAGGGGGAATTAGAGATACCCATTGGAATGCAATTACAAAACCAAGGCTGTGGATGGGATCAGCTCGTGCTATATCAAAGCTACTGTTGAGCAATACAAGGCCTTACTCTGGCACTCAGGACCACGCAGTTGCTCAGTGGTGGAGACCAGAAAGAGGAGGTTGAGCATGGCACTGTGTGCAGGGCCTCAGGATTGAGAAAACAATCATCAGGATATATCTGTGCTTCTGCTCATCACAGCTTTTTGTCTATTGATTGTTTGGAGTTACAACCTCGTTTGTGCATTCTGGACTGCATGTTATTGCTACAAACCCACCTTTCCAACACAAAACCACTCCTCCTGCAATCTGAAAACACCTCCTGAATATTTCCTATGTCCAAAGCTACATTATCAGACTTCATTCCCCC
>NW_009967754.1:0-1348 GCF_000747805.2 Chaetura pelagica | reverse complement strand
AAAATCACTTACAGCCCTCAGTGCACAGATCTTCAGGAGTACAAAACTGCATGGTGGGACTCCCAGGAATGCACACAAGTGTGTGATGTGAGTAGTTGCCTTTGAAATCCATGGCTGTGTGTGCCCTTCCCAACTGCTGCACAGGGAATGCTGTGCCATGACAGGGCTGTGAACAGAGGACACGTGCCCTGAAGCTCTGTCAGCTTCAGACACCATAAAGATGGGAGCCAGATGGTTCATGCTCTGATGAAAAGTGCTCATTAACAGGTGTACATTATTTTCTGCAGTCAGGCTCACACATATATTTTTAAAGTGGGATGTACATGACAGTTTTTCCAAGCTCTACTGCCAATACAGCACCAGATTCAGAGAGGTCTAACAGATCAAGATAAGCTTGTTATACCAGGTAATAACAGATCCTCCAAGATAGCAACCAGCAAACTCCTCTTGCTACAATTTCAGCCAACACAGGACATCACATAGGTGGACACCCTACCCCTACAACAGCTTGAAAACAACTCTAGTGCCTGCTGATGTATCTGTTTCATAAACCATTTTAACGTGGCCTGTAAGTGAGGCTGCATACGCCTGGATTTCTCTCCCCAAGCTTCCAGGACAATCAAGAGCTGGCATAAATAATTCACAGTATGTTACCAAGAAAAGCAGCAGAGCTCCAGCATTTACATCCAGCACTGCCTGGATGCAGTATTAGTCCAGTGATGAAACCTGGAAGTGCTGGATCTTGAGAAACACTGGCTGGAATGATCTCATGATGGAAGAGAACATCAGAAGACAATCTGTCTAAAACAAAGAGAGTTGTGCTGAGTCTCTGCATTTATTTCTTGCTATGATAATAGAAAATTTAAAGATTCCCCCAGCATCCCAAAGGAGCACCCAACTTCTGTGAGAACTGATGTACAAGTGTCTGCCAGACTCCTGCCCTGCCTGGGTCAGGAGCTCCAGCAGCAATGAACATGTCTCTGGGAGGGAAGTGCTACTGTCTGGAATAACAATGTCATGTCTATAAAATAGAGATGGCTTAGATGCTAATACACAAATGCTCTCTAACCTGCTGATAGGGAGATCTCTAACTCTGTATTGTTAGTTCATGCTTCCCTCCTTTCCAAATGAAGTATCTACACTCAATCACCATGTGCCTCCTGATGCCCATTTACAGACACCCCAGCTGACAACCTGTATCCTGCTTTCACACACAAACCATCTGGGATCCAATCTCAATCCTGCCACCTCTCTGACTTCTCCCAGTTGCTCTGTCCTGTCTCATACAGATGGAGCACAGTAATTAAACCCACTAGATCCAAACACATGCAGTGAATCATTTTTACAC
>NW_009967753.1:0-1347 GCF_000747805.2 Chaetura pelagica | reverse complement strand
TCTTTTCCAACCTAAATTATTCTATGATTCTCTGGTTCTCTGATAATATTTTCAGGCTTGTTTGTCTAGAATTTTAGGTATAATTTCTACTGGTCAGTATTCTGTACCAATATAAAGCTTAATGCCAGTTCCCAGGTCTCTCTTTCTGCACCAAAACAGGTTAAGAAAGTCACTGAGATGCAGCAGTTACTTAGAGAAATGACTCCTATATTACAGAAAAGGAGGAACATGTACTACATGCTTCTGTGTATTTTGATTTGTTAACATCCTGCTGCTCTTGTCTGTAGTGGATTAACTCATTCAAGCATTTGGTGCCAATCCTGCTCTGCAAGGAAGCACAATTAGTAATTAATTTGACATAGCACTGAAAAGGATATTTTTCTACCATCTTCCTTTCAAAGTGATATCAGTGTTCTTCCATGTTTCTTGCATTTATTTTTCCCCTTCTTGATACATGACAGTTTATCAGATAATTCTTTCTCTTTGAGCAACTTAATTTATTTAGACTCATTTTGAATCTACAGTTTCATTTTCTACACCAGTCTCCCATTGTTATTAGATAACACACAAAACATACTATCATTTTCACAGCTGGCAAAAAAATCTATCATAAATTTCAGAAACACTGAATATGTTAGAAGGACATGTAGGACATTTAACTTCTTGAACATTTAGAAATCATTTATGTTGAAACCCATATGTTCAGTCTATATGAATAAGAGATACATTTCACAAAATCAGTATAGATAATTTTCCTTTCTAATGTATTTGAACAGCATTTGTTATATCAAGGAAGGTTTACTGCCAGGTGCTTGAGGGAATATTTCTGGTCAGGTAAAAAATTGATTCTCAGAGGTGTGGACCAGCAAGTCACCTTAGAGAGAGTGAACAGCTAGCCTTGCTCACCATGACATGTAAAAGTTCAAATAGTGACAAATTGTGTTACCAGGTCCCTAGTGTGTGACTTGAGTATCACCAAATACAGAATACACTAACATAACATTTACTGGAAATAAGCTAAGATATGCAATTTGATCTAATTAGAGGTGTCACCAAGGGGGAATGAAGAGTCTTGTGTTGCTTCTCAAGTGCTGATATCTGTGTAACAAGGTCAGGCTTTGCTCAGTTTTGCCTGACATCTATTCACTAAGTTGTTTTAGAGCTTGTAATAGCTTTGAATAACAATGCCTCCCATTGATTATGTAAAGTCCATTTGAGACATGTCATGTGAAACAAAAGTGGTTTAGAAATCCCTGTGTAAAATGGAGGAGAGAAGAGAGGAGAGGAAGCAGTAGAGGAAAGAGAAGAAATTGAAAGGAAAAAAAAAACAACAAACAAACAAAAAAA
>NW_009967752.1:0-1346 GCF_000747805.2 Chaetura pelagica | reverse complement strand
AAAAAAAAAAAAAAAAAAAAAGGAGTAAAAAGAAAAAAAAAAAGGATTGGGGAATAATGGAGACTGTCAGAGAATGGAAGCCAAATTTATTTCAGAAGAAATCACTTCATCTCTTACTGGCAAATCACTTCATCTCTTACTGGCATCTGCAGAGTTGTGTCAGCTTGCTGCAAAACAGATTTGACCATGTATTTCTGAGAATCCAGTCTTGTTTCAATTCTTCTGAACACTTCCTTCTTTCCCTCTGACTGCACATCAGTTTTGATCAAAGTATTAGATAGGCTCATGGGCCAGCTGACTTGCACCAGATCTAACATAAACTTCTGCTGACAGGTTCTGCTACATAGATGATGAATGGCCCAGCACTGAACAAAAATGTTAATGCCTCAGCTTCTTTCCTTGATATAGGAACAAAGCATCTTGTGATGATATTTTTTTGTTTCATAAACTGATTGCCATGGCAAGAATGGAAATGACAAAACAGGCTTTCAACCCCACTGCAGATTTATTTTTGGCAGTATTACTGTGACTGTAAGGATCTTCTAAGATTCTTTCAATTTCCTTTTTATTGCTCTGCATGCCAATGGGCCCAGTATTTGACTAAACTTTCCTCTCCTATCAAGCAAGGCTTGCAATAGTTAGTAGCACTGCAGGTTTTCTAAAGAGCTGTGCATTTCTCTTTGCCTGCCTTGACATGTGCCATACACCACAGAAGCTGCACTGATGCTTGTTGCGTAGCTGAAGGAGTTTGTTCCCAGTCCAGCTGGAGACACCATTGTCTTCGGTTCTTTTAAGTTGCTGACAAGCCCAAGAACTATGAAACTGAAGTTCACCCATAGTTATGTCTATTACCCTACCTATTTAGTTCTTTCTCCCTGCTAAGTTCTTCTGGGCCACCTAGGTACTGAAATATGAGCCCACTTTCAGGGTGCTTCAAAGAGCAGGATTTCTGCATTCTCCAGTACCTTGCCTGCTCGCCAGAAATGGCTAAAACAAGACAAGACAGGTAGTGCAGAGAGGCGGTGCGCTGTGTGTACATGTGTTTGCCTTTGAAGAAACCCAGCACCTTTGTGTATGTTGCTGCTTGTGCTGTTGGCTGGCTCAGGAGAGATGATGTGTTTCTGTCAGCTGTGGTCCTTGCTTCTCTGGAGAACTAAGAGGTTCAGAATCAGGAGTTTTGTTTTAGCAGCAAGCAAATGATTTCAAAGTGGGTTAAAGCTTCAGCCTTTTTGTTCAGACCTGTATGTTTGCATGTTGCCTTTTAGAAAGTGCTCTGGCAGGTTTGTTTGTGCTGGTGCAACACATCTACCAGACCTGAAAAAACCTGCACGACTCTCTCAATGGGT
>NW_009967751.1:0-1347 GCF_000747805.2 Chaetura pelagica | reverse complement strand
TTTTTATGTCGGGGTCTAAAGGAAGCAGGTGAAAGTCTTATGTGGCTGTGGCCAACTGGCTTGTGTTAATTCGTCCTTCTGGCTAAGATAACCAGAAGTCACTTTTACTAGGACATGAGAAGCTTGATTCTGTTACCCATCCATAAGAACTCAGTGTCATCTGAGACACCCTCACGTATCTCTCTTGGCCCCACGCTTCAGATTGGTTAAGATCTCTTCTACTCCTGTATCATGTTTGCTGGCCTCATGTAGTGGTCTTGGTTAACTTAGGCTCCAGATGTCTGTGTTTAGTGAAGTGAACTGTGCACGAGGTGACAGTTGGAGCAGCTTTGTTCTTATACAATATTTGACATATATGTGTGTGTGTGTATCTATATGTATAGATACACACACAAAGAGTATGCTCAGCTTTTGGTGTATGTTTCACAGTGTGTGTTATGGGGAAGTTTATATGGGGATGTCTGTAGAGAATTGAAGGTAAGAAGTAGATGAGGGAAGAGCTGGGTAACGATATCCTAAACTGCCACAGCTGGTTTTGCAGTGAACAAGTCCCAACACTTTTTCCTTTGGTTATGGGAAAGTGTTCATATTCACAGGTTTTTAATTTGCCTTAATGTACCATTGGGTAGTAAGAGCTTAGATCATTACATGCTGTAACACATGAACATTGTTTTTAACAAGGGATCAAGGTATTAAATTTTAATCTGGGAAGAAAAAACAAGTTAACACCTTATGATACTCCTGTATGTTCATCATTTGATTAGGTCCTTAGTTATCATCTTAGGGACCAAACAAAATCCCCTCACCCAAAGACTATACCATTATCCTTAATTACTGTAACATTTTATAATACATTAATTCAGGAGGAGATAGAAGGCTAAACTGATACACGGATCCAGTACAAAATCGTATTATTTTTCTTTAAAGATACAATGTTCTTCAATGGCTAGTATCAATCCTAGCAACTACTAAAACTGTCATGTCTACCATGAAGCTCAAGCTCTAATTTCTACCCAAGTTGTTAATTAAGGCTGGTTGACCTCAGATTGTCTATGGGATTCAAATTTCCAGTTATGTCACAGAACAGTTTTAAAAGACTGGTCTTGTGATCCTCTTCATCAATTCTTTGGAGCTATTACCTGTTCAGAAAAGTATACAAATCTTATGAGGCATAGGTGGAAGCATGTTTAATGATGTTGATTAGGAGCTCAGTTTTCAGGATGCTGTTTCCTGAAAGCTCCTCCAGCACAGATGCTTCTAGATCTATGCTGCTGATGCTCAGGCTGGGCAGATGATGGCTACTGGGTACCTTCTAGCTCCTGATTCTGGGTACTCTCTTTTTTTTTT
>NW_009967750.1:0-1346 GCF_000747805.2 Chaetura pelagica | reverse complement strand
TTTTTTTTTTCCAGTCTAAACTAAGTATCTTTTCTCACTTTCCTGTCATTTGGCAGTTGGCTTAAGCTCAGGATGGCTGAAGTAACTTGTTGTTTTCATCTTCCTCCTGCTACTACAATCTTTTCCATCACTCAGGCTGGTTCACCGAGTACTACAGAAATCATCTGTATCTTGTCTTCACATGCAAACTGTTTAAGCTGTGAAAGTTCTTTCTAGGTAAAATGAATTTAATGTATGAATTTCCATCCCTCTGTGCACAGCTACAGCCTAGGCTTCTATTACAGCAACGATTCCTTCAGTGTTCTGCTTCTAAAGATACAGGAAAACAGTTGTGTTTGGTTAAACTTTTGCAATTTTTGTTATAAGTAACTTTTTTCCTTGGCTCTCTTTAGCTTTATTGCTGTATTCTCAGCTGCCTTCCTGTTTCTGTGGGTATCATTTTAGATTTTTTTCAATAATGCTATATGAATCACTGTTTTTGCAAAGTGAAGGGTAAATACACTACTGTCTCTAAGAATACCTAAAAATAACAAGAATTATCTAATATTATTTTACTTGCTAATAGGCTGTGTCAAAAGCAAGACTTACTTGGACTTCCAAAGAAGGGTTAAAGCTTGACTCAAGGGCAAAGTACAGGTTGTTCAGCTATAAGAAAAAAACTTGGACCGCTGATGCCTGTTTACCATCAGGTTAAGTTATGGAATTTTCTTGGAATGGTGAGTGAGGACATTAACTCAATTTGTAACACTAGATTAAAATGAGTTTATAAAAAACCAGTCTTTTAGTCAACCTAATCTTCTGAGATCGTCAGAACCCTTAATTGAAGAAAAGGACACTGCTTGAGAACACAAGTTGGTAGCTTTTACAATGATGGCAAAGTGCCAGCATCCCAGTGATGCAATATCTGCATGGTGTTTGCTGTGCATGGAGATCCTTGAACTGGTCACATTTCTGACTCGTGTGCGTACCCACATGCAACATACATGCCTTGTAGTGTATCACAAACAGGCTATTCTGGAAAGTAAGTAATTCAACTCTACCTGAGCATGGAGACAGTTTTCTGATGCTTCACTTGATTGAAAACAGTGTTTTCTTACATTTGGTTTAGTATAGAAAATATACCACTGTATACATGGAGATGGTGGTTTTTTTCTAACACTGAAAAAACTTTCCAACTAAAGAAACTTAGCTACCTTCTTTTTGTTATCCTGACACATAAAGCGAGTGTGTGTTGTATGGACAACAGAAAAGGTCTGTGAATCATATATTGAAATAAGGATGTGGTCAGTGGCAGTCTCATGCAGCTCAAGTAATCATAGAATGGTTTGTGTTGGAAGGGATTTTAA
>NW_009967749.1:0-1346 GCF_000747805.2 Chaetura pelagica | reverse complement strand
CCCTAGGATTCTATGATTCTATGATTTCTGCTACTGATGATTCCTCACAGTGACCCCTGTGGTGGTGCCTGTGCTGCAAATCAGGAAACTGTAGAAATATATCGCTTCCTCTCAAGGGTTTTTTGTGGTTCAAGCACAGTTGCAATGCAAGAGACCTCTTTTGCCTTGGCATTGGCTCACGTGACTGTTGGCAAGTTCCTCTTTCTGGAGGAGCTTAATGTCTCTGAAAGTCTGAAGAACCTGTACCTAACATGATAAAGTAGTCCAGAATGGAATCACTAGTGTAGTGGTAAAGTACAGGAGTGTTTTTGTTCTTGTTTAGTTGTCTTTTTATTAGTTACAACTTCAAAGAAGAAAATCACAGAGAACATGAGTGTAGGGGAGAATGTGTCTTGAGGAATACTTAACTCATTGAAAAATACAGTTTTGCAGATGAAGTAATTTGGGAATCTGGGTTGAATACAGTGATTTTTTGGGACCAAAATTGAAGAGGGAGAACTTCTCCAAGGAAGGTTTTGTTCTAACAGCATCAGAATACAATATGACACATTGTGTTGAAAGTCATGTTTATTTGAATCCCAAATTTTGAGGGAGGAAAATGCAACATCTAGTGTGACCTGAAGGAAGGAAGGGCTCAGAGTTGACTGATAAAGCCTGAAAACCCCCTCAAACTGTCTGAGGTCAGCCTGTCTTATGGATTATGGTAATATTTTGCTCAGCCATCATCCAAAGCTTCAGTGTCCTCAGGATGAAAATCCTGGGCCAATGACAGGACTCCTTGACACTTTTCTTATCTCAGAGTCACAGTTTGCTGCTGCTCTCACCCACGGGAAAAATTTGGCTCGCATCTTGGTGAGGAGCACAGGGGAGCAGTAGCAGTTTCCAGCCAAGGATCTACTTGTAACTGGTGACTATGTCCTACAGCTCCTCAGCTGGGATGGGCTATAAGACACTTCGTATAAGTGATCCTTCAGAAGGGTTTCCTGCCTTGCTTTCCCCCTCAAGTCCTTGACATCATCCTCTACATACCTATGGTGACACAGACCTCTGTGTAACTCGAATAACCTTGTCGAGGAGACCTACTTTCTTAGACAAAAGGTGCCAGATTGGAGCCCTTTTCACTTAAGATAAATTGTGTTGTGTTCATGCTGTGTTCTAAACTCTTTGAATTGCAGATAGATTGTCTCAAGAAGACGCTCCTAACAGGCAAACCCTGTCTATCTGTTAGTTCGGTAATGAGCCCTAAAGCCCTGAAGGAAGAGGGAGAAACTGCTGCAGCACTCTCCCAAGATGAAAAGAGCTGAGAGAGCTGGAAGTGTTCAGCCTGGAGAAGAGGAGACTGAGGG
>NW_009967748.1:0-1346 GCF_000747805.2 Chaetura pelagica | reverse complement strand
CACTGATGGTCTTCAACATTTACTCCCTCTCCTCCCCTTCCTTCTCCTCTCCTTCCTTCTCTTCCTCTTCCTTCTCTTTCTCTGATGTTAAAAATTAAGTACTACTTTTCATCTAGTGCATCAGGCCATATTATCAGGGTACCTTTGAACCTGTAGCAACACGTTTTGTCTTTACAGACATAGCACTGTGGGATTAATGAATAGCTAGAACAAGCTGAATTTCACCTAGGGTGGCAGATGGCAGAAGATGGGAAGGAAGAGAAAAGACACTTCCTGTGACTGCTGCGATATTGCAGGATCACAGATTTCATGGTTGAAAGTACAGAACTGGTTTCCTTGATGCTCTAGATCCCAGTTAGGCTGCTTAGTTTCAAAGGACAAAACAGTCTCTTTGCTCCTCCCTTACACTGAGGGTAAAAGGAAAACAGAGCAAAGCACAACAAAACCTCCTGCTCTGTATACACTTTAGTAGGGAGCAACCAGAAGCCTTGAAAACAGCACAGCCCACTTTCACATCAGCCTTCCCACCTTACAACCCCACATGAAGCCTTGTGTGGCAGGTAAGCAAGGTGGGAAGCAGCGTATCAGTGGAACAAGATGCTGGCCTGACCATGGATCACGCTAGCAAAGCCTAACTGCTGACAAATGGTTAAGGGGACATCCTTCCAAAGAGACAGGGTGCCATGATCAGAGCCCTGGACAACTCTTCCAAGTGAGCACAATTCAGGACAGGAGAAATTTTGAAGTTGTTTTTTCTTGAAACTCACACAGGACACTCAGAACTAGCCAGGTTTACCTACTACCCGACAGGTATAAATTTCCTTAAAATGCTGACTGTTCTATCAGAAATGCCATGGCAGCTCTTGGGTATTTGGTGTAGTATTGCTTTTTACAAAGCTTTATTTAAGCTCAGCTGAAATGAAAACATTATTACGAGAGCCTCTATCTTGTAAAGATTTCCAATATAGTTTCACAACAGGTTGGTAAAAAGCTTCAACAGTGAAATGAAACTAGCACTGGTGTTGCAAATGAGCCAGAAACTGTCAGCTCAAAGTTCTCAAAACAACAATAAATTGGTTTCCAAGAGTAATGCAGAGTGATTCCATTTAGATTAATTATTGAAAACAAACAAACAAACAACAAACAAACGTAAAATGAGAAGAGCACAGAGCATCATTTTACTTTTTCTACAAGTGACAATCCACATGCCAGAGATTTCAATCAAATTTCTTAATCATTTTAAGACCTTTTCAGATTGTAGCCCACTTGTGAGTTACTCTAGCTGCATCTTCAGATGATCACTTATAGATGGAATAATAGCTCCATTTTGTGATTATTTTTTTTTT
>NW_009967747.1:0-1346 GCF_000747805.2 Chaetura pelagica | reverse complement strand
CCAACAAAAAACAAACCTCAATTGTAATACAACACTGATCCATAAAAGAAGAGACAGCCTATTGAAATTTAACTTTTCTTAGGTGGAAGCAACATACATAATTAAAAATCAGTAATACTTGCAGTATCAGCAAAACACAAAGATAACCTGTTGTTCAGTCAAAAATGTTAATTAATTTACCTTGATTCTTTAAGTTAATTACAGGATAATCCTACCTTTCTCCTACCCCAGGAATTAATCTGTCTGGGTTTTTTACAACTTGTCTCATCTGACTGTCCCTCCCTGAAGAACTGCGAGACCCATGAGCTTTTGTTTAAGTGCAGTGGTCATGCCTGTTGATAGCACAAAAAGCTGTGTTAACTCTGAAGAGTTAATTGACAGGAAAACCTTGCACTAACAGAAACTCTCTGCCAATTTACTGCAGCAGAAGGGTTTACTTCTACCTTTTTCTTCTTTACTTAGTGCAGCTGGAGGAGGATTAAAACATTCAAATACTGGAGAAAGGAAACCAGTCCAAGCACTCAGCTTAAAGACCAATCTCCACCTCCACCCCCTTGAAGAAGGCTACTGAAAAATATCCTTTCCTATTCTTCTAAACTCACTTGCCATCTTGGCTCTTTCTGAAAAGTTCATTCTTACATAAGGTAGGCACACACTAGTTGCTCTCTGCTCTACAAAAAGTTGCTTTTCTGTATAAGCCTGGCAGACTTAAAAAGTAACGATTCCCCATCACCCATAAAACAGTGAGACAGACAAAGGAAGTGCTGGAATTTAGGATCTTTTCCACAGAGCTTGGAACTATACAGCAGAGAAATGAAGCATTGCAGTCTGGCATTGCTTTGTTTGTAACCCTATGAAATATTACAACTGATCATAAAAGTGCTACTGTATAAGAGCCATCCAAAGTTTCTTCTCATTTGGGAAGCTGGTTTGTTTATGCTAAAACCTGTTCTACAGGAAAATAAATTATTTCAAATCAGTTATTTACCAAGCATAAATAAAAATATCAAGACGAATGGACATTGTGAAGTTTCATTGACGTATTTTTATCTGCTAATATAAAACCCAAGTATCATATCTCTGCTATTTTTAAATTACTACTTATTTTAATAGAAATGTGCTTCAAGTTGGATGAAGAAACAGATTATCAGGAAGGTTCACTATTAACAGAGAAGGAACAACAGATTATGTGGAAAGGTTACAAGAGATTAAATAAATAATACTTGCTTGAATTGTGTTATGTTTTTGAAGTGAGGTACTTCAGGATTTGATTGTTCATGTGGAAGTCGGAGCAGAAGCATGCTCCTGGAGCATGGAAATGACATGAGTAGGAAAAAAAAAAAAAA
>NW_009967746.1:0-1345 GCF_000747805.2 Chaetura pelagica | reverse complement strand
GGTAAAAATCAAGGTTTCAGTCCACAGACTTGTTTCAACAATAGCTGGGTGATTCAGTGGAAGACACATGAGGCTGGAGGTCTTCCTTATCACTGGTGATTTGCTTTAGTTTAAGACCTTTTTCTGTGATGTTAAAGTTAATTTAGAGTTCAAAATGTTTCTTTCAAAAGCATGTTATTTTGTAGCTTTTCTTGAATTTTATCTGTCATTCACCCAAGTCAGGTAAGTCCATCTGATGTTCTCCCCAGTCATGTTCATTGAAATAATGTTGTGCTCTTACATAGCCTTTTTCATCTCTTTTTGCATATTATTAGCAAATAAGGTAATATTCCATCCAAGGATATGAATTCAGCTGCCTTTTTTGTAAATATTTTGCTGCAATATTCTTGAGGTTTGGCTTAGTGGGTTGGGGGAGATGACATTCCTGTTTTTTCGAATCACCTTGTTGCTCCCACTATCTAAACCTTTCAAGGAGGTTTTTTACCAAGATGAGCAATTAAATTAAAAGTATCAACTGACTTTCCTTTTTCTGTTATGTTGTTATGAACAAAATTAAGTTTATTAATAGACTCCAAAAGCTGTGCCAGTTGTATTCAAGTATCTCATGATAGTCTTATGCTCTTTTTAAGCAAGAAGAATCACTCAATGCAGATGTTTCTGCTCTATAATTGCTCAAAACGCCTTTTGCCCTATTTTAAAAGGCAACACAGTAAATCCCTTTTTAAAATCCAACAGAATAAATAAATTAAAGCAGGTAAATGAAAGCAATAAGAATTTTAAAGGAATGAGAACTTTAGATACTTAGCTACTGCCTTAAGCATTTAATGTTAAGAAACTGCTCTGTTCCTCTATATGCATAAATAATTAGGATGTAGATGAGGGCATAGCAGAGCTTTTTTTAAAATATAAGTAGTCCCATTCCTGGCATTTTGAGAGCCAATGTAAAGTATGCTGATCTGCACTACAAACAGCCCTACTGTTCATCTCACTGCTTAGACATACATCCATTGTTTGGCAATTCAAGTCCTCAGTCCCCAGGGGACTGAAAGTAGCTAAGAACAGGGAAACTGAAGTAGCTGCCAAAATACATCTGAGTGTGACCATTCTCCTCAACCTCTCCTGCTTTAACAGGCTACACGAAACACAACTTCTTTACCATGCATCTCAGACCATGGCAACACTCTTCTATTGTTAGAGCTCTGCAAGTTGTCTGTGATGGGAGCACAATCTGCTTCTCAGAGGACTCAAGACTGCTGCAAAGATAATTTTATCAAAGTTATCACAGGAAGTGTACTAAAATCATGAAGTTTTCTCAGCAATGCTTTGAAGAAAAAGAAGGGGGGGG
>NW_009967745.1:0-1345 GCF_000747805.2 Chaetura pelagica | reverse complement strand
TTTTTTTTTTTTCCATGAATAGAGGCTCTTGTTTTTCATACATATCCTGGGCAAAGGTAACCAGATATTTCATAGTGGTATTCTTTCTGTTGTATTGAGTTGTGTAAAATGTTTTTATCTTTCTTTTTGCCCTTCTGTGATAAAAATCATCTCCCTTTCGTATGTCATCTTATGTCTGTCCCAGTGGTTTATGTCATGTCCTGGGAGGATGAAAAAGAAGTATCTTCCTTTCTGAAAAAGTAGTGTGACCTGACTACCCTCAGGTGGCTAAGGATAAGGGAATGAAGTGGTTCAGGAAGCAGAATTGCAGTGGCCAAGTGATGAGAATAAAACTAGAAGGCTCTGTGCTGCTTTGTGCTTTGGGAGAGAAAGGAAGCAGTACTGGAGCTTTGTAAAAAAGTAGATGATGATGTTGGAAAAAGACTAGGAAGGAAACTGATTTACCAGGGAAGGGAAACAACTTCAAATACTTTAATGTTGAATTGGAATGATGTTGTGCTTATTTATATTCTGACAAGGAGAACCTGATTTGTTTCATTCTATTATTCTAATAATATTAGATGTCCCGTATTCTAATTAGAGACCAGCAACCATCTCATGGAATACCGATGGTATACATACAGATATTAAAAAGTGTGTCCAGTGAGTGGAATGGTTGTGAACTTGTTTAAAAGTGATAGAAATTTGTAATAGCTATTACAAATACTAACTTGCTGATGGATGCTATATAGTTATTTCCCATTTGAAGCATATATAATATCCCTTTTTCACTTCAGTCACTGTGCTTCTTTTGTATTCAAGCTTAATACACTCTTAACAGGTCATATAAATCTACTGAGTTAAAATACATTGTTACAACAATTTGCTTTAATTACAAAATATCACATGTTCTATTTAACTGTGAGTTTAATGAATGACTATTTAATTAAGGGCTTTAAATCAGGTAATCAGTTTGCATCACTGGGCAACGAGTAATCAGTTTATAACATGAAGTTGAACAGTAAAAAGGAGCAATAGGCAAATCTTTCCCTGCTAGTGTTTATTGGCTAATTAAATTATCTGGACTCTGGGGTACATATAAAACAGGGACTGAATGGTAGGTAGTAAGGATACCAGAGGAGGGTACTTGACAAGACTTGATGAAGCAATGGAAATATCGATAGAGGCTTGTCGAACAGTTCACTATCTATACTACATCACATTTGGAAACAGAATATCTTATGCCTTTGCTCATCTTTGGCAAATACATTACAACTCTAATAATGAAACATCATTTATTGTTAACTATGATATAAAAGAACAAACCATTTAAGATTTTCTTCTTGCCGTCTTAAAATCCCCCCCC
>NW_009967744.1:0-1345 GCF_000747805.2 Chaetura pelagica | reverse complement strand
AGAAAGAAAGAGAAAATTGACCATCAAGAGATGGTCATCAGAGAAAATTGAAGAATGATGCTGTTGTCACCCTAATGAGCAGAGAAATATACCTAAACACCGTGGAGACATTGTTGTGTACAGCCTGAATCTCATGCTAACTGCAGGAAGATTTCCTATCCTATACATTTGGATAATCCCACACACCCCCAGGTTGTAATCTGGCCATATATACATTTAAATAACCATACCATTTGTTTAATAGCAACTGAGGTACTCTCAAACTATCCATAAGGGTCCAATCCAGAAATAATCCTGTTGAAGTGTTGAAGTCATTGCTGTTCACAGGAAGTTGATATTAGCTGGAGAACCAGACTTTAAGATTGTCTTGACTTTGTCACTCCTATAATTCCTGTAATCTTTGCACCCTTTTCTTGATGTTTTGATGAATTGCCAGAACAGCAGATATTGGCCAAGAGACTTGGCAACCCTATGTCTCAGGAGCTGATGCCAACGGCAGTTGGGAGAGCAGTACTGGTGTTCAGCATATTTGGCTTTTTTCCTTTGAGTAATGAAGACATCATACTGCTTCTGCCATCCCCATAACCTCTGATCCTGGATGTGGAATCTCTAGGCATGAAATACGGAGTCTCTCACTGCTGCATAAAATCAATCTAAGTCAATGCCACCAGGGAGGCTGTAATTTGCCATGTTGGCAATTCACTAATAGCTTCCATTATCACTATAGAGAAGAGGACAGATGGACGTAGCACTCCAGAGTCAGCTGCAAACTGTGATCAGTTTCCACATACAACTATTTCCAAAATCTTAACTCATATTTTCTTGTTTGCTTCATAGGTTTATGCAGAATTTGAAACTGCACCATTAGCATGTTGGATCTGTGCCAATTAGGCAGGCATGACAAAGCCACATTTTCCCTTCAATAGTTGGGTGCAACTCAGCTTTTGAAGAGAAAAAAAATAATCCATAAATTAACTAGCTCAAAAGTATACAGTAATTTATTTATTTGTCACTGTAGGAGGTTGGATTTCCTGACTTGATTTCCACCAACACATAGCAATGCCAGTAGAGTACTTGAAGCTTTCTTAATATCTGCTTGCTTACACTTCCTAAAATCTCATGACAACAAAGAGCAGGTAGATTTGTTGCAGAATACTATCAATAATGGTCAAATAATTAAAACACGGCCATACAAATATTCTTTACATGCTTAAAGAAAAGGATCAGTAGCAGCAAGGCACAGCAATCACACAGCACTTGGCATCTGTACTTCAGCTTGTGCACCTGGGTCCCATGCACAAACACAGGCTGGGTAAAAAATGGATTGAGAGAAGCCCTGAGGGGA
>NW_009967743.1:0-1344 GCF_000747805.2 Chaetura pelagica | reverse complement strand
TCCAGTGCACTGCTCCCAGGGTGGTGTAAACATGGCACCTTATGAGCCCTATCATCCTCAGAATGCTCCTCAGAGACATCACCGTGGATTTGGGATGCCAAGGTATGGGCCCTTGGAACCCTGTCTGAGATCACTGCTTGTTTTCTGTTAGTTCTTGCTGCAGTCTAGTTAGGGGAGAGTTTGTGCAGTGGAGTAGGTAAAACTACAGATGAGTTCCATCTGAGAGGCACTTGCTGGTAATTGCACCTTTTACCCTTTAAACTTAGGGGATCTGCCCGCTTTATAAACAGGCACAACATGGTTGGCCCTCAAATAGCATTCTGCCCCAGGCCAGGAAAGAGATGCTATCAGAGCTATGACAATTTCTCCTGCAGGCCCTGGTAAGTGAATATAAACGTCTTTACACAACATTGCTCTAAAAGAGGCGGGGAGGATGGTGGTACGTGGAGGCCTGAGCTGGCTGTTGGTGGCACAGTGTGAAACAGTGGGGTTTTTGTGCCTCTCCAAAAAGAAGAGAGTTAAACCTGAGCAGGGAAACCCAGGTGAAAGTCCAGGTAGTGGTGGTTCTTAACCTGCTTTCTTGTTTTTGAAGCTCATACAGCCGTAGCCGCCGTCAGATGCAGTGTGTGAATAAGGAATGTCAGTATGGGTTTGTACCAGGCAGTGGAGAGGAGCCTCAAGCCCCAGAAGAAGCTATAAATTTCTATGACATTGAGGAAGAGGAGGACACTGCTTTTCCTGCTTTACCAGTAAGTTGTGAATGAGGGGTATGTTAAAACCTCTTGGAGAGAGAGGAGGGGGAGAGGGAAGCTGCATAAATGTGCAGCACGTCTTTACTTAAACATACAGCAGCTTTCTTTTGTTTTTGTTTGTTGTTTTTCTTGGAATAAGTTTTGGCGGTGACTGTGTTTTTGAGAAGGGGAAGTTGAAATGAGTCTGCATCCTGTAAAACCTGCTTAAAACCCCCATTTTTCTAAAGGTTCCCTCCCCTTCTTTCTCCTTCCCCACGCTGGCAGCACTTCTTTTCTCTTGAGTATATTTTCATAGAAGTAGAGTCACATTTCTGCTTTCTCTTGCTGTTTGAAAAAAGTAAAACCAGGTCCCTTCCTACTGTGGATGTGTGCGTACCTCTAAATATTGTGGGAGAAAGCTTTTCATTTGTTTGCCACACTGTAATTTATTGTTTCTGTAACTAGACTGAGCAACTGTATAGTGATAGCCTGGATTGTTGCTATGAATTGATAGTTGTGGTGTTTTGGGCTAGCATGTCGTTTCTGAAAGTTTCTTCTGCTACAGAAACAGCAGCAAAATCAAGGCCAGACTGCTTTTAAAACAGACTTTCTG
>NW_009967742.1:0-1343 GCF_000747805.2 Chaetura pelagica | reverse complement strand
CTGTTTTGAGCCAGGATGAAGCCAATTTTCTGATCTGTTTAAATTTATCCTTGTCTTTTGGACTACCTCTTGTCTTTTATATAAAAACTTACTAATTACAGTGGAATTTATAATATACGTTAGAAGAATCAATACATTATTTCCAGTGGTTCACAACTATTATTCTCTGGTGCTCTCTTCTACGTTACTGCTACTTACTGTACCTTTCTTAACAGTGATTTTATCCAACATGCAGACTTTTTGTGACAAATATTTTTTATAAGCATAAATAATCAGTGTTTCTTGTAAGGAAATTGATATGACTGTAACAGTTGTCTTAGATCTGTTTTGGTTGAATTTAGATTGGTTTCAAAAGTTCTCTATATGTATACTTAAGGACTGATTCTCCTTAGTTGCTATATTTCCATCTATAGCCCGATCCTCATTTTATTCTAAAAAATGTGATATTTTTATGCTGCTTACATCCATGACTTTCTTAATACTAGCACAAAATTCACCAAGGTCTGTATTTGGGGTTTGACTGCCATTGTTGATATATCTTATTTCAAAAATTTTCTTTTAGAATTTATCCATTTTTTTCCTATATGGGGGAAAACAGTAACTGTAATAGCACCTGGCTACAAAAGTAGAGTTACCCTCATCTGTAACATCACTGTTATGGCTTCTATTATTTGGGAAGAAAAGATAGCTCATTAAAAGTGAAAGAAAACTGACAGCATGACAGCTTTCATTTACATTTCAATACTTTCAAATGCAGCCTTCAGCACAGAACTAACTCCATATTTCACTGCATTTTCATCTCTCCATCTGATAAAATACATATTTTTCTTGATTTTATTGCTATTGCTTCAGGCTTGGGTATTTTAAATGTTGTTATTATGTTTTCAGAGCAAGTTGTAATACAAAATATAAATAGAATTGTGGCAAAGAAGCAGTAAATTGACCCATACAGACATTAATTTGGAAACATATTTTAAAATTAATTATTGGAACTGTTTCTCTTGCTGCTGCAGTAAATACTGTGTCATATAGTTATATTTTGGAGGAAGAACAAAAAGAATAGCTTGTTAAAGATTGGTTTTAAAGTAAATAGGCAGTGAAATAAAACATCTGTAAGAAGACATTTGTTAACATCCAAGGCATTTCAAAACTGTATTAATCATTGCATTTATCATTATTTATAAATAAACTTCCTGACATGTCACTCAAAGTTCATTAAAAACTGCATTTGTAAAACCCAGCAAGGAAGGATGAAAAATGTTACAGGATAAGTCCCTGTGAAATCTAACACCAGTGACACAGCAAATTGGCAGGAGAGTCAATGGGGAAGTATGGTATATAAG
>NW_009967741.1:0-1343 GCF_000747805.2 Chaetura pelagica | reverse complement strand
TAGGTGAGACATGAAGAGGAAATTCTTCAGTATGAGAATGGCTTAAATCTAAGTTACATCATGGAAATATTGGCACGAAGGGACCCTTAGATCAGCTCCCACCTTCCTCTCAAAGCAGGGCTGTTGCCAATGCTGAATCAGACCTGCTATGATTCTACCTAGCCCAAACCCAGACACAGTATTCCTGGTGTGACATTACTGGCTTTGGGGCGATGGGGATAATGAGTTTCCTCCATCTGCTGGCCACCCTTCTTTGAAAGTAGGCCAGTGTACAGTTTGCCCCATTTGCATTGAGCACACTGTTGGTTCACATTTGACCTGACATCCACAGTAATCTCCTGGTTTTCAATACCTAGTCTAATATTTTGGAGTATGCAGAAGTTTTTTCAATTAAAAATAAATCAACATTTGCCTTTCATCTGTGTTGCAGTCAAACCAACTTCTCATCATTCCTGGGAGCAGGAGGGAGAGTCCTCCATGGCAGGACAGTCAAGGGCCCTCTGGCACCCTGGTCATCCATGTCCCATCCCTGCTTCAGCTCCAGGCCCCATCTGAACCCCAGGTGCATCTCCCAGCTGCTGCAATATTGGCTTACCTGGGCCAGGTGGATGGCACCATCTCTCTGTCCCCAACACTTTCAGAGTTTAACATCATTACAGATCTGTCTCTGCAAAACACTTTTTTAATGGCAAAACATCACATTTCCACAAAGATATCTTCCTGATTTGTTTTTTGAAATCTGAATTATGACACAAGAAAATGCCTTAAACCTGAAAGAGACACCCAAGAGAAAAAAACAAACTCAATTCTAAAATGACTTAAGTGATTACTTGTAATCTGTGCAGTTTCATCTACTTGATAATACCCAGTCTAGTGTTAGATCTAAAAAAGAAAGAAATGAGAAAATAATTCCTTTGATATGCATTATATTATTCAGTTAGTAAATTAGTGAATCTTACTCTGAGTGTTATTAGCTATTAGCATGTTACACTTCTTGATGTTCCTCATGAAGAATGCGTATGAAAATGAGAAGATTTCCCTTTTGAAGTTGCTGCCAATGGAGTTGTTGACATTTCTTGTAATTGGTGGCTGTCCTCTTGAATGCAATATTCTGCTCTCTGTTTTTATGAGACTCTTAATTTTTAATTTGTTCTTTCATTGATTAGACTTTTTTTCTTAAATGGGTAACTGTCAAAATAATTAGCCTTTCAAGGGGAGCATGTTCTTCTAAACAGTTATTAATGAGTATCTCCCCCATTCAGTATACTTAGGCCTTTTAGGAAAATTTCAAGCTTACAGCTGGCCTGGTTGAACTGTGCCTGGTACCACTAAAGACATCAGAA
>NW_009967740.1:0-1345 GCF_000747805.2 Chaetura pelagica | reverse complement strand
ATATATATATATATAGTTAAAAACAATCTGGAAGTCCAAAAAAAAGACACAGTCACATTCTTCCCAGAACGCCTAATCTACTTGCTGTTAAGCAAGATAAAAGATGATTGTTGTACTGCCTCAGACATATGGTCCACATACGGTCCAGAATCCCATGATGGCCACTAGCCTTTATGGGCTAGAGGAAAGAAACAGAGCTAGCAATTTTCTTCCTCACTGTCAATAACTGTAGGTCTCTACAGCTCTTAAGATTACCTTAGTTTTTTCTGCACAGATTGCAATATTAAACCAGACATTACAATAACATAGTGTGAATTTCATTATAACACATACATTAAGAAAAACTGTCATTCAAAGGTTGCAGCAACAAAATCACCCACTCTTTCATGACATGAAGTATTACACTTTCTGCATCTGGACAGGTTAATTTAGAGAACTGAAACATCACTGCACAAAATACTTGGTTTGTTTTTTTCTTCACACCTTCCTACATAACCCTGAAACAAGAATACTTAGCTCTTGTTATGATACAAGGGCATGCGATTCATGGTTCACAGCTAATATTGAATATTCACACCTATTTCACACAGCACATTTCAAAAAGCATATTACACAAATGTCTCTCTAGGTCCTCTGTAGGCTGGCTAGAGCTGGGCAGATCTGGTGAGAGCCAGGCAAAGAAGTAACTGCTTTTGTACAGAATATCGTGACAGATCAACATTTTCACAGAAACCTAACTGGCAAGAGAATATCTGGCCCCACAAAGACTAAGGTCAAATGGCTATTTTTAACATTTTCATCTGTATTTTCAGAAAACTAAAGTAAAATTATTCAAAACTTTTCTCATTGCGGAAAAAAAACAAACAACTCTGTCATTTCTAGCAAACTTATAGACGGACAGGTAGGATACTGAGCAGATTACCTGTGAATCAGCCATTCAAGGCACTTCTGGGCTGGCTTCAGCATAAAGTAAGGGGACAGATGAATCAAGAACAATGAAATATTCTTATTAAGCTGCTGATTCACTGCTTTAGTTTGAACACTGCGTTCCAGGCCTTTGGAGGTGGAACTAAACAAGCTGGACTGGAATACTTCAAATGAAGGATCAATACCCATCAGTTCTTCTAAGCCAGTGCATCCTGTGGGAAACAAACGAAGAGTGCTTTAAACGCAACAATTTTATTCACCAGTTCTACCCACTTACCCCTACACTGGCACATCCAGCCTCCTTGCTGTCCTGGTGTGTATCATCCTCGCAGAGCAAACCAAACAGTGCACAGAGACCAAAACTTTGGCTACACTTAAAGTAGTTCTTGACTGATAAAATTAGAATCATGGAATGGTT
>NW_009967739.1:0-1343 GCF_000747805.2 Chaetura pelagica | reverse complement strand
TTTTTTTTCCTAGTGTATCTATGCAAGTATCTCTTCAGATACTCTTCCTGAAGCTTATTATAAATTATTTTTTAACTGAGTCCTCCTTTACCTACATTGCATGAAGACTGTGAGGACTACCAACATGCATGCTGGCTTACTGCAGGAGCTATCATTAGCTGAATGACCAAACTAGTCAACCTAAGTAGAAACTAGATATGTCAAGAGTTTGGTTACTTTGCAGCCCTTTAGCTTGTTTCATTAAATCCATAAAGGATTTAAAGCAGCAAGTTATCTAACAAGGCAACTTCAGAAGAAACATGATTGCAAAGGTCAGAGCATTTCAAGCAGGAATAGGAACAGGACCACTGCTGAAAATTTTATGAACTTTCAACTAAGGAATTGACTTACCTCCCACTATTTCATGTCCAGGCACAACACAGTCATTAAAGAAAGTAGCCCCTTCTCAACTAACTATTTCTGTGTCCTTAGCATTTGAATGAGAAGGAAGACAGAAGTAATTTACAGTTGAAATTTGCAAAACTGGGTAAATGAACTTGCTATTTTGAACATTCCACCTATATGAGATTTCCTTGGGAATGCAAAGGAAGGAAGTGAAACAGGAAAGAAAGGAAGAGTAAGGATAATGCCAAGTGGTTGCACCCTAATAAATGTGGTTTGAAGGTGAGAGAAGATTTTGTTTGAGACAACAAAAATCTAATCAAAGGACAGGTTGGAACTGCTAAAAAAGAAGGTAAAATTGCAAACAAACAAAAAGAAGGTCACTTCTGAAATGAAATGGAGCAAAGAAAACAGCAGCATTGGTGTTTAGATCTGTAAATTTTGGAAATTTTTATACTCCTTTTCTGCTGTTGGCTTAAAATTAAAACACAATATAATAATCAGTTTGTCACAAGCAGGCTAGAATCAAGAAAGGTTAAATAAAGAGTTTTACTTCCTATAAACTGTATTTGCATAATGCTAATAAAGATTTTGATGATATAACATCAAACATGGCTTGATAAGTCTTTTATTTTTTCCTTAGAGATTTGCATCAATGTATTGTAAATACAAGCGAAATCATCCTTATGTAGGGCAACTATATACACCACTTCTGTCACTTTGAAAAGGACATTGTTAAGCCGGATTTAAGAGTTGCTAATGGACTCTACTTTGTGAATATGCATGCCTGATATTAGCTTACAAAGCAGCAAATTCAGAACTACTTAGTATGTCAGGGATTTTGTTGAGCAAACACACTGAATCTTCCTCAGATGCTTAGCTGGCTGATCTAAGCTTTATGCTGATTGTGATGGCATTACTCTGTGTCTCTGTTCAGATCACAGAATCACAGAATCACAGAA
>NW_009967738.1:0-1343 GCF_000747805.2 Chaetura pelagica | reverse complement strand
TTTTTTTTTGTTTGTTTGGTGTACTTAATTAGATGACTCCAGACATCATGAACTGCATTAAGCTTAAGCAACATCAGCATCTGATGGCACTGTGTTGCCTAACAACTTCAGAACAGTTTCTCCAAATGTGCTGAGTTGCCATAGTAATATCTGCCCACTGGTGGTGGACTTGCTTGAGAAATTTAAATGGAAACATCTGTCAGACTAACATCATGACAGATACATTAGCCACAGCAACACTAAGAAACTGGAAATTATTTCTGTTACAAACATAAAT
Organism: Chaetura pelagica; assembly: GCF_000747805.2. Lineage (NCBI taxonomy): Eukaryota > Metazoa > Chordata > Aves > Apodiformes > Apodidae > Chaetura > Chaetura pelagica. The sequence continues at coordinate 1,066 of NW_009967738.1, read as the reverse complement.
GAAGTTTAATTTTGCTTAGTATCATCCCTAGCAATATGTCTGGTTTGGGTGGTCCAACATTCTGGTGCTTTACTTGATAAATCTAACTATATAAATGTATGAGATAGGTATAGATGAGTCCATGGAATTACTTTTTATCCATGACACCACTGTCTTGTCTTGGTTAAAGTTGGATGAATTTCCACATTAAATTTGGGCTTTATACTGTGGAATATTTCAAGATTGGACATTTAGCATGAGTACCAAATACTTGTCTCATGTGAACACTACTCAGGGAGGACCAGTTTTAACACTGTTTCTGCAACACACTTCCTTTTACCTATTTTGATATGGAGCCATGCTTTATTTCTTCAACTTCCTCCAAATATTCTTGAGATAATCTCATTCTCCTTTTTAAGCAGTTCAGTTATTTGGAGGAGATAAAGGAGAGAGAGTAGATGTTTGTGGGTATGATTTAAAATTATCTGTGCTTATTTTATAATACCTCTGAGTTCTGAATACTTCTGAGTCTTCCCACTTCTTCAATCTTTCAGATACTTCAATGTATATGCTGAAGTTGTCAGATTGATGTTTTTCTGCCCTGGAAAGCTAATGTAGAAACTTCAGCAGAGTAACAATTATTAGCCCATCTGTTTTGCTTCACTGTCCTGTTCAGACAGACAGAAAAAACCCTCAGATGACTGACTGCAAAAGGTGCTGGAGCCTTTACTTTGGATGCATGTGTCCAGAGTTTTTCCATTTAACTCAATGGCTTTGAGAGAATCCTTTCCCCTTTGCTATTCACTCTGTTTGCTTTGGTTTCCTGGTTTAAAATTCAATTTAGTAAAATACTTGAATGAAAGGATGCTTTAATTTAGTTTCCCTGACAGGCCTTTTTTTCCCCCTAAGCAGCAACTGATTGCTTTTCTCAGGATGCTCTGCAGCCATGGTATTAAGTGATAACTGACCTAGGTTTCTTTCTTGAATCATGGTGTTAAAATCTCCATTTAGAGAGTATCACATTTTTCCATCCTACCCTGCCTCAACTGTCCAAAATTAAATGTGATCAGAGTGGGAGTGTTTAAAC
>NW_009967737.1:0-1343 GCF_000747805.2 Chaetura pelagica | reverse complement strand
ACCAAAAAACCCACCAAACCAAACAAGCACAGAACTCTGAAAGACACTGAATTCTTTCTAGAGACCCACCGCTAGCAGATGGCTAACTTAACCTCTTTGGAAGCCGGAGCTGCAGTGATGGCTGAGAAACAGGGAAATAATAGGTTGGGTAATAAGTCCTATTGCTCAACACACTCAACAGTCTTAGGAAATCTGGCAAGCTATCAAGCACAAAGTAAGTATCTTTAGCTGGAGTCCTATATTAGACACAGTTTTTCAAAAAGTATACAAGATCCTCTGCTGCCCACCTAAAACAGGATTGTTCCCAGCATGTTCTGAAGAAGCTTGAACATCATACTAATGACTCTAGGAGAAGCCTCAGTAAGGACTATGTATACGTATAAACTAGCTCACCTGCCCTCCCCTCCCCCTCCATTAATGTGAAAAAATAATTATTTCTCCTATATGATTTCAGAGTAATTATCCGTTTTTCATCTGTAGTATGTCAAAGAGACATAACCCACAAAAGCCCATATTTGAATTTACTAGAATGGTTGCCAAAATCGTTAAGTACTCTGCCTTAAAGATATCTAAATTAGGTAAAACTTATCTATTTGGAAGAATCTGATATCAGAGAAGTGTAATCAATATGGAGGAAGTTGTCTTAACCTTTCATCTCACTAATGATTAAGACACTTTCTAACCATAACTAGTAATGGAGAATATTAAGTATGTTCCTCGAGGTAACGTGAATACAGTAATTAAGAATTATAAACTGGATATGAAAGTTAGCAATATTATGAATCTTCAGTATGTTACAAATTGTATTTTATATAGAATTTTGCTTTGAATCAGTAGTGTTTACAATGAAAACAAACCAAAACCAACAAACAAATCAAAACAACAAAAAAGTTAAGGAGAAGTTTAACTAGTTGCACATCAGAGATTGAATCATCAGAGCACAAGAACTAAGAAAACATACTTCAAAGATTCCTGATTAAAGGATGCTGGAAGCTGCAGATAAGTAAATTGGAGAGTCAGTGACAAAAAAAGCATGTTAATAATGACTTATGACAAATAAAAATAAGGATTCTGGATGGTAGTGGTACATTTTCACTCTCCTGTTCTTATAGGCAGGGGCACTTGTAATTGTTAAAACTGTTGAAACTTTGAGGACTGGAAGGAAAACAGAAGTATTTCACCTAAACTTCAGCACAAAGGAGTAGAGAAAATTAGTTTTTATAAGCAGGAAATGGGGGTAGTTTTATACTCATAGTTGGAGAGTGAGGTGGTTTTGGTTGTGGGGTTTTTTGGTTTTGTTTTGTGTTTTTATTGTACTTGTTATGTTTTGTAATGTAGCTGAA
>NW_009967736.1:0-1343 GCF_000747805.2 Chaetura pelagica | reverse complement strand
TCTCTCTCTCTCTCTGTGGTGGTCATCTTAGAAAGAAGAAGCATTCTTTTCTCTTTTTACTTATGTTGCAAAGATTATCTTCTCTCCCTCCCTCCTGCAGAGTTAGTAGCGAAGCTGATAATTTCTTTTTCAAAGATGAGCTATTAGACATGCTATCACACAACAAATAACTGAATCCTTTTGCCCTCATTCGCTTTGTGTGGATGGAGCCACTTTCCATGATCATTATGTTCTGTCCAGGAAAGTGTCTAGCCCTCTGGGTAGCATAGATGAATTATTTGCTTGTTGTTCCTGTTCTTTTCCACAGCAAACTGTGAATTTTATTAGTCTTTAGTCTCAGCTGTATTTATTTAGAGAATTATTTAGCTTGATTTCTCAAAGAAACAGGATTCATCAAATATACTGTCTGCTGGTGCATTTCTGCTGTTCCCCCTAAGAATAGCTTTTGAGTCTATTGACAAAACCTGGTGTGGAGAACAAATCAGAAATGTTAATTTTGTTCCAGCTTCATGACACTTGGAAAAAGGAGATGCAAACAGTGCCTTGAGGAGGCAAAGAAAAACAAACAAACAAAAAGACCATTAATTCTCACTTGCTTTGGTCATTTTGCCATCCAGTTGGCCAGTCAAGTTGTGTGTACTTCCTAACTAATATAGTAAGGTTCTGAAATTTAGCTGTTCAAGGCAGTGTAGGAAGGTGGGTGAGTGTTGAGATTCATTGCAGTAGAGAATATCAGAATGAAACCCCAGTATTCCTTGTCTTGCTTTCAAAGCAGCTTGGACAAGTATCAGAGCTCTGACCAATTTGAAGTCATGTGTACTGGATACATGTACTTTTCAGAACAATATTGGAGATGCTGCTTGTTTACTAAAACTGTAGAAACTGCTGTCATCTAATACTCATCAGTCATAATGTAATGGAGAACCAGGTGATGCTTGTCTGCAAGTGAGAGGAGACCTGTTCTACTGAATTACACAGCTGAAATACTGAATTAATGGTTTGATCATGCAAGTCTTGCTAAGGCACTTCACTTAAAATGTTGGCTTGTTTGTGGTAGTAAAGAGTGATGTACTGAGTGTTCAGATAGGTTGAGTATGCAGTAGGACAATAGTCCATCTGCATCTCTCTGGAACTGCAGTTGAGGGACTACATGCTGTCATCTAGTGTTTAACTTCAAGGTCAGAAGTTTGCAGCTGTTACTGCCTGTGAATACTCAATTTCTACTTCAGCCTTTGTGAGGGTCTTCTGTGGGACCTACAGCAAAGCTGGGGAAGGAGTTTTTACCAGGGCTTGTAGAGAAAGGACAAGGGTGAATGGATGAAAACTGCAAGAGGGGAGATTTT
>NW_009967735.1:0-1343 GCF_000747805.2 Chaetura pelagica | reverse complement strand
ATCCAGACCCTTCACCATCCTTGTGGCTCTCGTTTGGACACTCTCTAATAGCTTGATGTCTTTCTTATCTTGTGGTGCCCAAAATTACAATCAGAAGTCTATTCTTCACCTGGCCTGAATCCATCAAGATGGTGAATTCCACCAGGGCATGACCACTGCAGCTCAGGCTACAACCAATTTTGATATCCCTGATTAGTTCATCTGTGTTGGTACGTAATAGGTCTAGTAACATTTCTCCTCTGGTCACACTATCACTTGGATGAAGATGTTATCCTCTATGCACTCTGAGAGTCTCCTGAACTACTTCCAGCTTGCTGTGCTGCTTTTCTGGCAGATGTCAGAGTGATTGGAGTCTGCTAGCAGGATCAGAGTCTGTGAGTGTGATTTCTCCTGTAGTTAAAGTAAGAACTCTTTCTCAACAAGCTCTGTAGTGAACACCAGACATGAGGTTTCCTTAGTTGACTTGGCCCCTAATTGTCTCTTGCTCTGTCTTGCCCCAATGAAGAAGAAAACCAACATAGTCTTGTATTGGGAATAAAACGATTGTCTGGGGTAATGGGAAACTGGGATGCCCTGAGCAAGCGGAATAGGGAAGTCAAGATGATGACTCACCAGGATTTTGGCTGGTAATGTTAGATACACTCTTACCTAGAGCAATAAAATGATGCTTTTAATCTCCTGTCACTGGCACATGTCCCTGTACTGCTCTTTCTTGTGCCAACCAGAGCATGTCATGTCCTTGCATGATGAACTGGATTGGGCAAGTGATCACTTTTCTAGTCTATCTTGTTGCCTGAGCAAACGTTAGAAGCCACCCAAAGCAAGGTGGGCACCGTAGGGCTGAGGATGGACATTTTGCCAGCCTGGTCTATGTGAAATTGTAGTCTGTGATAGTGCTGTTTTGCAGTGGTGGCAGCTTTACAGTTATTTTTAGTCCTTCAACAATTTTTCAGTTGAGAGGAGGGATAAAGGCTGCATGCTCATCTTCTCTCTGCCTCAAAGTGTTGTCTGTTCACATCCTACCAGAGATGTTCCTTATTCCACTGGAGCTCAGTGGTTGGACCTGCCCCTCTCCCCTTCAAGCTAAGCAGTATTCTGCACTGCCTGTTTATTCCAGGAGTGTTAAGAACTAGCTGGACATAATTTCTCAGTTTAGTGAGATCCTTAGCTTTTGCCTCAGAAAAAGTGCCTCTCAGTTTGGAAGAGTCAGTTGCCGTCAGATATCTGAGCCATAAAACCCTGCAAAGTAGCCATGGTAATTCAGGTCTTTGAAGTCTTAAGCAGTTAACTGTTTGCGAACACTTTTGTTGCTGGCGGTCCAGACTTCTGCAACTTTTTTTTTT
>NW_009967734.1:0-1343 GCF_000747805.2 Chaetura pelagica | reverse complement strand
AAAAAAACAAGCTATGTAGAAGGACAACCAGTGAAACTTGAATGAAATTTTTACTGTCTCAGTATTCTTGGTGAGGGGTGGAATTAATGAGTTAGATAAGTGGATCCATGAAAATAGTCTTTGCTTCTGCTACGCTGTGGTGGTTTTTCAAGATACATAAGCTAGACATCGTTACTGTTTAGTTGTCAGCCTAATTCTGGTATTGTTTGCTGCTCTGTTGCCATTTAAATCAAGCATGCTTTCATCCAATCATGTAGTTTTTGGCAGTTTTCCTTATATTGGAATCTGGCTGGGGAATTCTATGCACTAGTATTGCTTATTCAGGAGGTAAAGCTAATTTCATGAGGAGAGCTGCAGAAGTTGGCTCTCAATGTGATGTGATCAACACCCTCTTAAAAAAATCTTACTTTCCAAAACTAGTTGAATCTGATGTGCAGTTGACTTCTTAGATAAAGTCTTGCTCTTCAGGTCTGTGAGCTCTTAAGCAGAGTAAACTGAGCGGCATTTTTATTGTTAATATGGCTCTTTTAATGTCCTGCTTTATACAGAGGTGGCTTATGGAAGTCACTTTGCTACAGCATGGGAAGCTGAACCATGAAATCAGAAGTTTTTTGTTTCATAATTATTACAGGTTCATGAGCACAGTAGGAAGTTCTCTGCTCCTTACTAGCACTGCAGGGGCTAGAAGTGTGCTCATCAGCTGGTTGACAAGATTACATGTCAGTCACCTGGATTAAGTTCTCCTGATATCAGTTTCAATCTGGTCTTTGACACAAATGCTTTTGTGCTAATCTTTCAGTGACTAGTCTTGTATTTGGCCTCATAACTGTTCTTAGGTTATTGCCTACAATGTCTGTGTTCCTCCAACTTCTCCTCCCCCTTTTCTTTAACATTAAGGATGTTGTGATTAAACTGTCTCCCAAGCTATTTTCCTGTTTATCATAGGGCCTCTCAGAACTATGTTTGGATTTTTGAAACCTGTGTAGAATCTTCAGGTGTGTGTGTACATTAATCTCTGTAGGGTTATCTTTGTCTTAATTTTTTGGCAGACTGTTTAATTTACAGTAATTTACTGTTTCTAGGTATTGTGAGGAAACAAAAAACCTGATCGTAGTGAGTAGCAGTCTTAGCAAGTGTTCAGGACTAAAGCTTTAAGCAAAATTTTAGACTGGAATGTAAAGCAGTGAGGGTTTTTCTGCTGTTAGGCTTCCTGTGGAAACAGTTTCTCTGTTGGTAATGTGAATGGGCTGAATTAGATTTGATGGGTAATGCTCAAACTTGCTGGTCTAAGCAAGGTCTCTTAGTGAAGCAGGGATAGGTACAAATCTGTTATGAGACAAAAA
>NW_009967733.1:0-1342 GCF_000747805.2 Chaetura pelagica | reverse complement strand
AAAGCCCTGGCTGTGACACCACTCCTGTAACAATTTATTGATTTTCACAAGATTATCTGCACTCCGGAGTCCTTCGCCACTCCTCCCAGGGCTCTGTATTCCTTCTTCATGGTCTTCAGATTGCTCTCAGCTGTATTACTGGCACCCACATGAAACAGCAGCAGTGATGGACCTACAAGTTTTGTTAGCCTTTCAGTGACATCCTTGATAGGAGTCCCTGGTAAGCAGCAGCCCTCTCTAGTGAGTGGTTGGGTGGGAAAATGGGTGCCTCGGTACCTCTCAGAAGAGAGTCTCCTACTACTTTCACTTTTCAGTTCTCCTTGTTTCTCCTTGTAGATAGACAGTGAGCTGACTGGGCTGCCTTGCTCAGCTCCAGCCACTTACCTGGTGCAGCATGGCTGGTTTTGCTCAGTCTGCCGTACGGTGAAGTGGTTCTGCGCGGGCACCTCAGGCTTTGAGGGAAGCCTGTTCCTCCTGTTGAATTTTGCTTTTGATATCTCCCATTCCTCTAATTTTTTTACTTCTCTCCTTCCTGTGTGTGCTGGTGGGAAAGTTATAGACTCTGTGACCATACACTGTGGGTTCACTGGTGCAAGGAAGCTCAGTAAAAGCCCCTCTGTTTCACCGACTCGTTGCGCAAAGCAGATATGCCTGCACCAGAGCTGTTGGTCTCACCAAGTGACCAGCGCCACCGAGGCTGTCAGGAAAAACTGAAGGGTGTCATACTCCTGACTCCATAATGGTCCCAATGAGCTCCCAGGAAGCGGGAACTGTATCTTGCCAGTTCTCCTTCTTCTGCGAGCTCAAACTCACCTCCAATCCTCAGCCCAAAGGGTGGAGAAAAACACTCTGAGGGAAGCCTGACATCCCACACATCTGCCCCAGGGAGCCTTTCTGCTCACATCACCTAGTGGTAAAATCACTTGCTTGGCCAAACTAAGGAAATTAGGTCACTACCTCTGCTGGGCCCCAGGATCCTCAGGGCCACGAGCACAATTTCCACTGGGAGAGGGGAGGCCGTAGATGGAATGTGGCAAAGATTAGGAGATGTGTTGTGAGGAATGGGCATGACAGTGGGAGCAAGGCTGTCCACATCCCTGTTGAAGATCATACAAACTCTCCCATGTGCTTTGCTCACATCCATCTAGAGAGCGGAAGACTGAGCAGACTGGAAAGAGAACCGATGTGCACTTCAAAATGCAGCAAGGCAAGTGCTGGGAGCTGCAGGCTCTGCTGGAACCACGGATATCTTCCTCAGCTGTGAGGGACAGTGTATTGAAGGGAGCCCAGTGCCAGTGTCTCACCTTCCCCTTCCTCTGGTGTTCTGGTTTGGTTTGGTGGG
>NW_009967732.1:0-1342 GCF_000747805.2 Chaetura pelagica | reverse complement strand
AAAAAAAAAAAAAAAAAAAAAGTACCTTCTTCAGTTAAAATTAACCAAACACCACACATACTTATGCAGGAACAACGAATATATTCCCCACTTTTTTCTCTCTCTTTTGTTCTTATTTCTTGACTCCACAGTGCTTTATATGGTTGCTTTACTGTTTTCCCTGGATATTCAAATCCTTTTTTGTGTTATTCTTTCAGATACCAACAGGAAGAAAACATATTTCATGATGGAAACATGAGAATATTACCACTGTGCCACAAGCACTACCAAGAATGATACAGGCAGAGGTGTTGTGCATGAAATTGTTCAGCCCTAAACTAGAGATCAGTAACATTTCGTGTTTATCTGAGTTTGAAACAATGTGATTTCAGTTCTTGTTACTGGAGAAAAAGAATATACAAAATCCTGACAGTGGAAGGATATGACATTTCTTTTCAAGACATATTTTCCTAGATTATAGGCACTGAATTTTAGGATGTATGTTGGTGCAGTTCCACACTGCTGTGTCTTGATAGTAATTTTGGTCATGAATCCTGTTAGATATAAAGACCGTTATTACAAAACACATTACAAAAAAATCTTATTTTGATGAAACAGATTTGACTAATTACCCTTTATTTTAACAAACATCAGTTTGAGACTATTGTTTGGTTTAAAACAGGATTTTTAGATTTATGTAGCAAGAAGTTAAGCAAATACCCTTTATATATGTTCCATAAGGGTAATAGCATAACCCTTAATTCTTATTTTTCCTCTCCTCCTCTGTAAGACTTCAGAGCTGGAAGTATCCCAACTGTTGAATAACAACTTGTCATATTCATTCAGAACTAAGGCTAAAGTTGAAAAGTCTGATCCTGAATAACATTAGAAAAACATATGAGACTGGTTCTCACTCTTCTCTCACTGTTTCTGATTTGAGTAACAGACACATTTTAAATATGTTGTGCTCTAGTTCTAATACTTTCATCTACACTCTCAGACATGATAAATTAACGCTGTTCCATTAAAACTGGTGAAGCTGCATGTCCCAGGGGCCAGATTCAGTCATGCATGTCTGGTGCCAAATGAGGTACCCTTGAGTACCTTGCCTGGGTTCTAACTGCTCTTGTACAGGGGTACTTGCCTCCTTGCCATAGGTCCTGTATTAAATCTACCGGCTTAAAAGGCATCTCAGCACTACACACCTATGGACAGTTAAGATTCCAGCCCTGCTTCCTGAGAGCTTAATTTATAACTTTTTGAAATTGTAGAGGAGGAATGAACAGGTTAAGATACCTGTCCTCCTGTCCTCGTTTGAGCCAGGAGGAAGCTAATTTTCCCTTTACTGATTTTTTTTTCCTTC
>NW_009967731.1:0-1343 GCF_000747805.2 Chaetura pelagica | reverse complement strand
TTTTTTCTCATGACTATGCTGTCATGTTACTTCTGTATTAAGCATTTTGCAATAAAAGACATAATTTAACTTTTTAACTTTTCTATTTTATCTGTAGAAACTCCTTGCTAAAATGGTAAGAACCTATGAGAAGCGAATTGACTGGCTGTCTGTTGCTAGCAGAAGAATATGGGGAAGTGTTTGTGAAAGGAGGTATTGTACTCTAATAGCTCTTTTTTGTGTATTGGTGATGGTTCTGGTTCACCAGCCTTTGCCTTCTGTGTAAGTCAGCACCAAGGAATACAGGGCAGAAAATAGAAGTAGAGACAACAATTGCAGATATGACCAGTGTAAGAAATCTACTTCTGCAAACAGATACTGATACTCAGCTTTTTAAATGATTCATTTGAATCCAGTGATCACCAGTCAACACAGAGTTGAGACAGGGTAAGTCTTTTAAATGTGAATGTTCCATCATAAATTACACATAAACATAACCTGCTGTTTCTGGCCAAAGGTGGTGTTCACAGTCAGCTTTCCAAGCCTGTGCTGTTAGTATTTATGCCTAGAGTTTTTCTGCACAGCATCTCGTGGGTTCTTATCAGAAGATGAGACTCATCCTGCCAGTTACCTTCTGCCTCCAGCACTTGTTGAAGTACATTCTAATGCTAGATAAAAATGTCAGAGTAGATGTACTCAGAAACCTAAGGTTTTTTTCCCTGCAGGAGACAGGAGATCTTAATCTGATTATGCACTTGAAGATGGTATTTATTTGCATGGTATCTTGGGTCTTGCCCAACCTCAATTGCATAATCACTCTTTTTATCCTGTTCACAACTTTGCATAGGAAGGCTGAGGCTAAAGGAAGATAGCAGAGTCCATTGTTACTAGAGATTTTCTTGTCCATTGATCAAGGATTGAATTAGCCCATCTGGCCACTACTGTGTTGGGAGCTCACATCCCATTGACTGCCTACCACATCTGTGATTCTTTTCATAACCACTGCTCCCAAGATGTCCCCTGTCCATTAACTTTAACCATCTGACATTGTTTCTACAAGCAAGATTTAATATTGACCATGCTGAAGAAGGTCATGATTAATACTTTTTCTCAAAACATGCCAGATAACATTAATCAGTCCATACCTGAGCAACCAGTCTGTCAGTGACTTGCTGGGGGAAAGCTTTATCTTCGGAATTGTGCTACATATGTTCCTGGAATGATGGCTGGGGAAAGGACAGTGAACTATCCAACAGATCTTCTAATTGGATAAATCTACATGTTTCAGGCGTGTTTTGGATATTCAAGTGCAGAGGAGAAAGAGAACCTGTTTAGATAGGAGTTTCTGTTACTATTTTTTTTTT
>NW_009967730.1:0-1341 GCF_000747805.2 Chaetura pelagica | reverse complement strand
TTTTTTGCACCGTGTTACAGTGAAGCGACGAGAGTGCAAGAGACGCTGAAGTGCTCATAGTTGAGTCAGTGCCTTAGAACTGCCCATGCTGCGTATTTTTAAATTGGTGTTAAAAAATACTCTGCTCTTTCCTGATATTGTTTAGCCTGGGGAGCTTGACACCTGCAGTAGCTTTTTTAATAGACGAAGGTCAGCGTTAATCATTCAGCTGGTCTTATGTTTGTTTGCTTCTAAAATAATACTTTGGTTTTGATTGAAGCGTGTACTTGGATTAGAAGTAAAGGTCTTTAAATGGGAAAGGTACGTTAGTTTATGATCTTTGCGTGGAAACGGGGATATAAGAAATTATTTTAGAGCTGTAGACTCGTGCTCTTGCCTTCAGTAGACGGTGCAATAACATGAGGTCACTTTCTACTCTGATGTTACATTAAAGCAGGTCAAAGTTTTCCTGTGAGATGTTGATAATGGAGAAGGTCGTTGGACAGGTCTCTTGAGCTGTATTCCCAGCTGTTCAGCAGAAAGGGAGCTGTGCCATTGGCAGACCTTGCTTGCAAGGTTTTAATATTTAAAGGAATGTAACTGCATTTCATGTGGAGTGTAGTAATTATGTGCATTGCTAATTAGGTTGTGTGTGTCTTAAAGCTAGGAACGTGAAAGGGCTGTTTATCTGTTGTGGTCCATTTCTGGACTACCTTAATAACCCCAGAATCTTCTGATTGTATGGTAGGACAAAATTGGCTCCACTTAGGTGGGTCCATCTTTCCCCAAGCATGTAGTCAAATTCTGGTTTTAAAACGTTAAAGCCTTATGTTGCTCTCGAAAGACTAATATTTTAGTATTTTTTTGTGTACTGTGGTTTCAAAGCTGACCTTTTTACTCTTGTAACAACAGCATTAAGAAAACAAGAAAGGCCGCAAATGTCATTGTGAATGTGAAGAAGTCAAATTACCAATGTTAATCTTTGTCATAAATCCACTGTAAGCTATTTAAAATGTTATTTACTGTTTGGCTTAGGAAAGGGGTAATGGAAAAGTAAACCTAAAGCTTCATGTGTGTTCAAGCTGTTGTAAAAGTTTTACTGTTAGTAAAATGGAGAGAGGTCTTGCCCTTGTGTTTTCCTGGTCTTGGCTGCACAGTTCTGTTCCCTACTTTGAGTTTTGGCTTCCTGCTGGATTTTTACTGAGGTGGTGTGGTTTTCTTACACTTAAGTGTTTTTGCTGAGGCATTTCTTAGCTGTTCTAGTGAGTGAAAGTCAGCTCACAAGTGCATCCTAGGTGACATGCAGGAAGTTATGGGAGAAGGGAGCGGAATCCTTTCCCCCATTGGCAGTGGTGCACACAG
>NW_009967729.1:0-1342 GCF_000747805.2 Chaetura pelagica | reverse complement strand
CAGCAAAGCTGCTCTGTCCCCCACACAGCAGACCTGCCCAGACCCCCATGAGCATTGCCCCAAACTCCACACTCCCCCTGGAAGGCACATTCCGACAGCAAGGAAAAGAGCACAAAGGCCAAAAGCATCTCCCTGGGGGATTGTCTTCTCTTCTTTAAACTGCTGTGCTCACTCTGGCTGGGGTTAATCGTCGTTGCAGTTCAATTATGAAGAGCACCAGGAAATGTGCCCTCTGCTCTCCTGCTGTGCCACAGCCCCTGGTTACATGGGGTGATGACAAGTGTGTCCCAGCAGCTCTCTCTGGCTGGGAGCAGGGAATTAGGGATGATCCTGGCACAGGCAACATCCCAAAGATTCCGTGCTGGGAAACAAGCAGACAAGCCACCAACACCTCCTCCTCAGCAGCACGGACCCGGAGCTGGAGCCTGCTCCCCAGCACCACATGATGCACCGAGCATTTCCCCTCTACACAGACCACCCCAGCCACGGAAACCCTGCTGGACACCCCGAGCCCCCAGCACTCAGGTGAACAGAGCACCCTCTGCTCAAACCAGCAGCAGTTCCTCATCCCTGCACTGGCTTGGCTGCTATCAGGGAGCACGACACGCTCGGCTCGCTTGTGCCATCATCCCACTGATGTGCCATCATCCCCGGCTTTGGGAAGAGCAGCTGCTCTCTGCTGCAGCCCTGTTTGTTACTCAGGTTGGAGTGGGGGAGCATCCAGCCTCATCCCAGGGGCACAGGCTGCTTGCTGGTGCAGAGAAAGCAGCAGCCTAACTCCTCCAGACTCACTAGCTCCGTGCTCACACCCCAACACCCCCTCCCCGTGTTTCTTCCTCACATCCCAGGGCCACTTGCCCAGCTGAATTAAACAGCTCAGGTCCTCCCTGGGCTTCCTGAAGCATGCAGAGCACAAACCAAAAGCCCTGGACCCCAGTGCCCTGCAAGGAAACGTGGGGCTTCTCTCTGCTGATCTGCTCGTGCTGCTGTGATGCCCAACAAGAGCTGCCATCCTACATGGGAGCTGCCATCCTACAATGCCACCTGCTATTCTCCAGGAGAGCTGCTCTCCTCCACGGGCACTGCACCACGTACACCTGTAACTCATTCTGGGAATGCAAGGGAGCTGTGCAGCACAGAAGTGGCCTGCCTGCAGCCAAGCTGCCTGCATTTCTTCTCCAGCAACCAGCGGAAGGTAAAAGCCTCCATCAGGATTCACAAAATGCACCCCTGGAGTAAAAGACTGATTCGATATTAACAAGTTCGTGCAGAGACTGTAAAGTGATCAAGGCAAAGCACTGACACCTCGGAGGCATCGCAGCCCTGGAAACCCGCAGGCAGC
>NW_009967728.1:0-1342 GCF_000747805.2 Chaetura pelagica | reverse complement strand
AGTCAAAAATATTATTTGAACCCGAGTAGAGAGAATTTGGTTTTATGTATGGCATTTACTCCTACACTATATGAAAGATTTTCAAAGTGTAAACTTATGAATGGACACTATTGTTGAGGTTACTATGAACTGTAAATTCTCTGAAGTGCCAGAAAACTGCCATCTGGAAAGAAGACAGGAAAATTATCAACAGGCTGCATTCAGAAGGAATCCCGATGTCTTGATGTAATAGCCAGATAATGAAATGATTTGCCTGCCTTAGTATTCCATTTACAAAGAACTCATTTAGCCTTTGAAGTGGAAGACTCTGGAGATCATATAAACATATCCTAGTTGAAAATAGACTCTTTAAGAGCATTTCATTTGGTTTTGTAAACATTAATTCTAATACATCAGTAGTTAAGGTTGATGTGTTTAATAAACAAATATAGAAATGTGTTTGATACCTTTCTGGCTACGCATTTTAAAATAAATCTTACTTTTCTGTAAGCATTAGAAAAGTTAGATTTAACTGTCTCGACAGTGTCAGGGATATTGTCATCACATGAATTGTGTAATAGAGTAACAGCTGAAAAGTTCACAGACATATTGTAGGAAATAACGAGCATATGCATATAGTTTTCAAATAATACTAAGGAGACCTGTCTCCTGAACAGTAACTTCATCCAAACCCCACTTAAATTATAGTTTATTCTATCAAAATCTTCATATTGTGTTTAAATGCTAAAGTTACCATTGATAACGTTTAGAAAAAAGCTATATTTCTGTTGATATTCCTCTTCATCTTAGTAAAAAAATATGAGATACAGCAATGGAATTAAGAGACAGTCTTACTTATGTGACCAAAACCATGATTTCCACCATCTCATAAAATTTGACAAGCCTTTCATTATTTCTTTTACTCATCAAATAAGACTGCGCCCATCTGAAAAGCTGCATGTTGCATAGCACATATTTTTCATTACATCATACTGTGGCACAACTCCAATGTTTTAGGATTGTTTTGGGGAATATTTACATCAGTACTTTAACATATTTGCTAATGAACTCATTATCATTCTACAATTGAAAAATCAATGTATTTCAGTGTTTAGGTATGTGTTTGTTTTACACAAAATCTGGGGATATTTTTACTAATTTATGAACACATTTTTAAATTTTGTCTATAAATACTTGTTTTAAGTGATTTCATTATTTTCATCCTCTGTATTTTAAAATAAGTATTTTTGTTAACATCTCTTTTTTATATACATATTTTTGTTAGCCTGTAAATAATATTTTAAACACATTGGACTTAAACGTGGAAGAAAAAAAGACAGTGAAGCAGAAAAAGGAAAAAGGA
>NW_009967727.1:0-1333 GCF_000747805.2 Chaetura pelagica | reverse complement strand
CACAGGTGGACTTATCCCAATTAAAGTCAGGGGAAATGCATATTCTCGTCTCAAATCTGAACTGACTCACACAGCCGCTTAAATCAGAATACAAGATTTTTTAACAGCAACTTTGTGGAGCTTAATGGAATTCATTTCCTAGTCATATTAACTCCTTCAGTTTGTTTCCAGGTCTAATACAGGAACCATATGGAGAGAGGCACAGAAAGATAAGTAGGCGTTGCATGCCATTACTCACCATCTGTTTAGACAAGCCGTCCTGAGCCGAACAAGGAATGGATCACGGCTCCAATGACATTCACAGGTCAGAGCCCCTTTAAGAGCCAATGTGGACTACAACAGCATCTGGCTGCCAGGAAATGGATAGGAAGATTTTCCTGGGGTTACTGTGCAAGATGAGGACAGCAAGTGGTTGACTGGTGTCGGAGGAGCAGTGGATGAAGATAAATAAGTGCCTGGGAAGTGAAAGCCTGTTGAGAAAAGGGATAAAAAGTGAATGAGCGATATGGGGGTAGACAGTAAAGGCATAAGTGATATTGGCAGTGTGGAATGCTGACATGCAGATCTTCAGTGCAGTGCAAAGCCCTACATTTACTAAGAGTAGGAGATTTTTCCCTAGATTTCATAACCGTATAGTGTAATATTATTCCAGCTGGCATTTTATCAGTGGGAGCCTTTCTCAGCATAAATTATTAAAGTATGAATGTATGTTAAATCATATGGCTTGCGTTTACTGAAGATTTATAGATTAACTTATCCACTGTAGAGCTGTGTTCTCAGACAACCTGCCCTGCACTTCTCTGCACCTGCAGAGAGCTGGGAACGGGAGGATAATTACGAGCATTGAGAGTCTAAGCCAGATGTTCCAGGAATGGAGAAATTTCATCTTTGGTTGGCTGGCTTCTAAAGGCAGGAAAACAGAGAAAGGAAGTGTCCGTGTTTGAGCTGGCATGTGCCACACAAATCCTTGCCTAGTCAGCGCCAGGCCCCTGCTGCTGGCAGCCAGCCTTTGTTGTGCTCTTTGCCTGGGGTTATTACCACAGACCAGGCGAGTGCAAAGCCAAATACAGAATGTACAGGGAAGGCTGAAGTGTTAAAGGAAATATGGTTGTGAAACAGGAACATATGCAAATGGGGAGAGTACAAGTCTTATATGATGTACGAACTTAACACCTTCCATGGTGCATTACTTCAAAAAGATTAGGTGTCACTTCTGTGCTTGGGTCACTTAGACTTAGGCATTTTAGCTTTTTATTAGAAGTAGTATGTAAGAAAATATTCAGCAGGTATATTCACATCTTGTGTCTCTGTTTTTTTACCAAGATTCTTAGTT
>NW_009967726.1:0-1341 GCF_000747805.2 Chaetura pelagica | reverse complement strand
TTTTTTTTCTTTGAACAATGCAGCCAGGGGTCATGATTAACCACAGTTTTCCATACTCCATTTCCCTGCTCATTGTCCCATGTCATTTGTTGGGAGCCTTATCTTTATTAGCTGGTCTTATCACAACTAGATTACACATTAACAGAAACTCTCCTTGCTCAGCAGGATTTCCTCAGGATTGCGTTGCTTTTGGCTTCAGAGAGCAGCTCTGTGGAGCCATCACTCCAGCACAGCCAGCCTGGGAAGTTACTGATCTCATTTAAGATGCACAAGAGGACACAGAAAGCTGTAAGACCACTTTGAGGAACTTGGCAGGAGGACAAACTGTTTCTATAGGGGAGCAATTGCATTAGCTCATGTTGTTTGCATTGGTATTAAATTACACAGTAATTACTTGGTCCCAAGTGAGCTGTGCTCTAACAGCAGCTACAGACCTCTCCAAGATTCTTCAACACAGAGACTGTGCTAAAATGTCCCCCTATCCACTTAGCTACTCAACCAGATAATACACCTTTAGGGCCTATTGTTCTGTCTGCTTTCAAGACATTTGACTGATACAGTTCTTAGAGATTTACTAGACCTTCAAGTGCAGTATCACACCATGTACACCTCTGATAGAGGATTTTTCTCCTTCAATGCTATCACCTTGTCTAGGACAGTTAAATGGCATCAACACATATCAATTGCTCTTGCTTTTTCCTCTTTTCTTAAGAAATTACACATAAGAATTCAATATTTGAAAAGGACAAAGAGATGGGTGCAAGAGAAAGGGAAAATGCATTGTTAGAGCTGAGAAAAGGTGTGTCTTAACAGGAGACTCTGAACCCCAAAAATCCATCTCTTGTGAAGGCAATGGTCCTATCTAAGGACTCCACAGCATGATGAGATCTCCCAGTGCCAAACAGTATAGGTGAGAAGCAAACAGAGCTCACGTTTTGGTTCATGGTGGTTTCCCCTCTGCTTTATAAGAGTGGTATGTCTGCAATGACATGCTATTGCTATGGCCCTTCTCACTCCTTTCTGCTCCCAGAGCAGCCCATGCACATCTTCATGGATGGCTCTGAGGAACAAGGAGAAAGTCTGGAGGATTCATTAGACAGTCAGTTGTCACAGCAAGAAAAAAATTGGGCAAGACTGAAAGCACAGACATTCCTCTTCTGGAATAGCAGCAGGCAGCTCCAAAAGCATGCATGGCATTTGAAGACAGTTACTCTGAGTTTGACTTAATACATCAGACTATCTGAGAGAACAAGTAGCTGATATCCAGAAAACAGAGATGGATGTAAGCCAGGGAAGAGGTATGAAACTGGCTATCACTTAGAGGGAAGGAAAAAAAAAAAA
>NW_009967725.1:0-1341 GCF_000747805.2 Chaetura pelagica | reverse complement strand
GGGGGAGAGAAGATGGACCGTTCCCCACATCGAATAAAAACAGAAGATGAGCGCTGTGTATATACTGGTTTTGTGCTGTCCAACTGCACACCATAGATGTAGTTTTATTTTTGATGCTTTTGTAAAGAATATTTTACTCTTATGGGCTAAGATATACTGACTTATATTTACCATGAGTTTTTGTTGCCTTTAAAGGAGAGTCCTGTATTGCAGGAAGTCACAGCCTTTGGGTTTAGGTACAACACTTGCTGTAGTACAAGGACCTGGATATTTAACTGCCTGTTAATTCATTTCCATTTTCCATAAAATGTTGATTTACTTCGTTGAATGTTTAACAGATTTGAGATTAATCTGCTTTTCAAAATCTCAATACAGGATATCTGCATTTTGAGCCGGTGAACTGGGAAAGGTTTTGTATCAGGATAAGAAAGGTAATATCTGAATTGCCTCTAGGTGGCACTGAGTCATTATTTCTTGACGTCCTCTATGCTTGCTGCCTTATTCTCTGCGGAGAGAGGCTTTCTTAGTCACAGTTTGAGCTTTGTTCAATTTTCAAACAATTTTGGATACATTCTGAAATCCTAAGTCCTGCATTCTGATAACATATACATGGTTGCCAATCAGCTGGTCCTGGAAATACAGACAAATACGCTATGTGCCATGTGAATGAGCATGTCTCTGATGCATGTTTTTGTGTGAGCAGAGAACACGTGGCCAGCCCAGCTTGTGCCCAGTCGCTGTTGTACACACAGGTACACACACAGAGCTAAAGGGCTGTGTAGCATACACACAGTATTTAAGCACCGTGGTTGTACAATGTGGTGCACAGCACATTTGTGTGAACTGTGATCGCTGGTAACATCGGTTGGTCCTCACAGTAGATCTCCCTTTTCCCAGAAACCAATGGCTTCAAACTCTGTTTTCATTTTATTTCTGCGTCTTTTACATGCTGATGTGCCTGCACACTAGCACAAATTTCTTCCAAGGTGTTAGTAGAGCTGTTTGGGCTCTGTGTAATTATGGTATGTGAGATACTTTGTTCAGCTCAATGACTGCTTCTACTGCTTGAGCATAAGCAATGGACCACACTAAATGCTGCTAATAAAGAGATTACAGGCCCTCTAGTAAGTCCATGCTGGCTGACAGTGTTAATTGTAATGTTGAGGAGATGGAGATTGGCTCTGCAATTGTACTTCAGGCTCTGATTTAAAAATGTGTTTAAATGCATTACTTTTAGCATGTACTTGCATTGACTGCATTTCAGCAGTGCAATCACTGACTTTCTTACAGGCAATTAGGAAAGCTAAGTTCTCCTTGGAACTTAATCTTGCAAGTGAGGTC
>NW_009967724.1:0-1340 GCF_000747805.2 Chaetura pelagica | reverse complement strand
CCCAAACCATTCCATGATTCTATGAAAACTAACAGTGTCTCCAATCGTTTTAGGTCAAACCAAAAGGCCTAGGGCTATTTACTGCAGACCAGAGTTTCCCTTAGCTGCCTGACTGGAACAGAATAGAAAACTTCTCAGATATAGGAGCTCAAAAAGCAGCCTCTCTTCTTGAGCAGAAATTTGTATGAACTCTTGCAAGGAAGTTCCCAGCTCAGGTTGCTCATGAGTGTCTGCAGTCATAAATCCACTTTAAAGGGCTGTAAGGACAAGCTCAGATGTTTTTTGGAAACTCTAACCAGGTTCACTGTACCTCTGTGCAGAGCACAGATCCTGTGTGATCACAAGAGCTTTTCTAGCCCAATGCAGATGGGGAAAGTCTAGTGTTAGGGAATGGCCTAGCAAAGGCCTGAAGTGCTGGAGCTCATCACACAACACAGTACACCACCAGAATCCTTCCTATCTCACCTGGGAGAGGGGGAGAAGTCTCTGCACAAGACCTCTACTAAGAGGCACAACCTCTATTACATTGCTAAAAGGTCTCCTGAGTCACTGGAATGGAGGGAGCCAGGATAAGAAGGCTGAATGGACTTGTGCAATCAGCACCTAGGATCTCTGGTGAGGTTGGTTTTGATAATGTGAGCATCCATTTACCAGATACCCTTCCTCTCTCAGCACATGGGGAGCAAATACAGATTTCAAGCCAGAAAAAAGAGCAGTGAGTCATTTTTACAAAGTATGTACCTATTTTTAATAATAAAATAAAACCTGCACATTTCCTAAGTATGAGTGCATACATAAGCATCTACTTCTTGGTGTAATTCAGTCATCCCAGCACACTGTAACCAAGTATGACCACTCATCATGGTCATCTTGAGCAGTCCAGATCATGGATTCCAGTTTGCTCCAGTAGGTAGAAAACATACACAGGGATGAGGGAACATCTCTCCACTCCCTTGCTGGAGGTAAAGGCATGGCAACATTAGTTTTCATAATGAAGCCATGAAAACCCTTTGTTCTCAGCAACCTGTACTTTCCCCACCCTCCCCTGAGGAAAAGAAAGAGTCTTCCCCATCATTGCCAGGTGATAGAGAGTAACTTTTAATTCATCAGCTACTTTTTAGATGAGGTAGATTTTAAGTGCCTTACCAGATCTATCTTTTCCAGGTGAAAAAAGAAATACCTTATTTCCATAAATAGGAGCTCCCTGATGATTTCTGAATTATTCTCTTCCTAACAGATGAGAATAATTTAATGTATGGCAACATATCCAAGAGGTTTGGGCATTTGGCAGTGAATGTGAAGAAGGATGGAAGAAAGACACGGCAAGATAATAGAACTAG
>NW_009967723.1:0-1333 GCF_000747805.2 Chaetura pelagica | reverse complement strand
ACGTGTTGTTAAAATCCCCCATTACAATAGCCTTGTTTTCATTATTACCTAGAATAATTCTGTATTCTCCCTCAAGGAGTAAATCCATTATCTGGGGAGACAAAGTCTTCTTTATATTTACTGAAGAGGCACCAGTAATACTCAGGCATTCTGAAATAAGTGGGACATCAATCAGATCCCTAGAATTACAAGACACAAAGCAGTACCAGTAAGTGAGAACAGGCAAGTTACAATAAGTTCTACAGGCTTTGTTTCATTTTTGTATTAAAAGCTAATTACACTTCTTTGAAGACTGGATTATTTTTTACAGAACTTACACAATTACTTCAAAACTGCTAAAGAGAGAGAACATTGAGCACACCACACTGAGGCTTCAAGTGAATGGCTTGTAAAATTGCATATAACATGATTTTATAATGTAACTCTTAAAAAAACTCATCTCAGAATGCTCTCTTCTGAACAAATACCAAGTCTGACTGTTTTAATATCTCCATTTCTTGAGGCAGCAAGATCAGCAACCTTGACTCAATCTCTTTCAAACAGTAGCTCCCATTTCCCTCTTTGTGAAGGGAGCTGGGGTGTAGGGCAGAAAAACAAAGGGAAAGCATCCAGAACTCACATTGCTGTGGGTCTCATGCTGGGCTGAATCTGTAGCATCATAATTAAAATCGGAAATAAAGGCAAAGAGATGTCATCTCCATTTGACATTAGTGTCTCGACTTCATCAAGATGGCTGGAATCCTCCCTGATATCCTGCAGCAAGGAAGTTATCTCTTCTACCTGTAGAGTACAGGATCAGCAGAGCTTTCACACACTTGTTTAGAGATATCCTGAGGAGCCTGTGACATTTTCAATCTTAAATGGAACATTATTACATACATTCAGAGCAAAACAGGTTGCCATGTCAAGCAGAATACAACCCAGAGACCAGATGTCAGATTTCTCAGTAAAAGAAAAATCAAGTGTTTCTGGAGCCATCCAGGACTTGTCAGCTGTTGAAATAAGAATCATACAGCAATGGTGCTGACATTGAACTATACAATTGATTGCAAATGCATGAACAGCAGGACTTTGTTTTATGTCTAAAATTAATTCAGAGATCCTCTGCAGACATTAGGCATTTTTTTACTGGTGATGTCACAAGAGACTAAGAAAAACACTAACTCAAGAATAATTTTCTAAAATGCTACTGCTTAGGTATCAAGCTAGGAAGGATTCCAACTGTATCTGCTGCAGAGCTCTGGGACTCAGACATTTATAATTTTCAGTTGTGAGCACAATTAATCCTGCAGGCAACTGCCTGTGAATAACCTATTCATATTTGAGAAGACAA
>NW_009967722.1:0-1340 GCF_000747805.2 Chaetura pelagica | reverse complement strand
ATAAGCTTTCATGCTTTATGTTAGAAACATAAGGCCACAAAGCCTTCCATTCTTTTAAATTTGCATCAACTCTGTTCAATAAGACTGAACTTCTGTAAGTGGCTTTTCCAACTAAGTACTGTGGTTCCTCAGTTTAGTACATTAAATTAACTTTAATAGTAGATATAGAAATTCACCAGTTAAAACAAAAAGGGCTACTTACGGGCAAATCGTGAAAGCGGTCGTGCATTTTTGTCACCTGTCTCGTTTGCAACTGAAAGGAGAAAACAGAGACAAATAAAAAGCATTCAAATTAAAATGTTACATTGAGTAATGATAATAGCAATTCTCGTGCATATAAGGGAGAGAAGACTGTTCCCACGAACAGCATCTGGATATACACACACAGGCATATAATTATTTATTTATTTATTTTTAATGCCACCAAAGATATTACTTTGCATGCTTCTCTGTCTAGTTCAGTTTGGCTTTCAGAGTCAGGAAGGCACACCTCAGGCACCTGCAAGCATTGTCTTGGCCAACATAATAATTGAATCTTATAATTGCCCAACAGTCAAGCACTAGCCACTAATAATAATTGGCAAGATATGATTCCAGTCATCCTTACACATTCTATTTTATATTGGGCTGGTTTTTAGGTCTTAAATAAAATGTCATTTTTGTCTTTTATGTTACTGAGTACAGTAAGAATTAAGTGAGATTATTCCACCTATATAAGGAAATGCACTAGCAATTTTGGAAGCCCAGGGGATCATTTAAGAGAAAATTAAATTAAATTTAAGGATCTGTGCCTGGGTCAGATTAAGCCTCTGACATTTAAAACTGCATATATAGGTAACACCTAGGATAAAAACAACCACATACAAATCCTTCTTTTTCTGCCTCAGATTCATACTGGCATAGCTCTCAACATTTCTGTGACCCAGGCGGGTCACTTAGTCAAGAGCATAAACGACTCTTTGGGGTTGTCACAATATTAAACTACACCTGAAGAAAGAGGAACACCTGAAGGAAAGGAATTATCACCCTGACTTTTTGTTCTGTGTAGCTAGAATAATTATGAGGAACAGCATTGATGGGCACATAAGGACAAGAGCGTGTTAGAAGTGCACACAGAGACCTTGCCAATTCTTTGCTTTCTTTAAAAATGCTGTTTTCTAGAGACAAGATCAACCAAGCTAAGAAAACCTAGAAAAGGATGCAAAATACGACCAGAACTGAGATTCTCAACTTATTGTCAACTTGACTGTAATGGATTTCCTGGAACCCAGAAAGACTTTTGATGAAATTTTATTATTCTGATAAGTCTTAAGATTGTCAGTTTAAGTCTGGCTTTAGTT
>NW_009967721.1:0-1339 GCF_000747805.2 Chaetura pelagica | reverse complement strand
GAGAGAGAGTGAGTTGTTTTTAATCAGAACAACTTCATCACCCTAGTTTTAAAATAGATCTCCAGCATTTTTTTTTGGCTGAAATGAGAGGATTGGCAATGGGGTAACTGGCAATGGCTGATACTTTGCCCTTCTTCAGCTTTGCACTGAGAGCCTAATGGCTGGTGTGTATATACTCATCATAGCCCCTCTCAAATCACAGGCCTAAAGGCTGAAATGAAGGTTCTGCTCCCTGCGCTGAGATGATCCTGTTTTGTTTCACAGTCCACCTGCATATACAGCCCGGTATTAGATGTGTGGTCTTTAGTAGCATTTCTTACTGCCTTCATTGTATTTTTAGTAACCATTGAAATTATGCCAACCATCAAACAGCTGTGAATGTCCAGAGAAAATGGATTTAGCAGCAGAGGTAGAAAAACGTTCCAGTCATAAAACCAGTGTTCAGAACTGAACTGAAATTTAGGCAAGGTTCAAGGATATTTGGAGCCCATTTACTAGCTGGGTGTTATCTTCAGTCTAAAACCAGTCGTGGAGGTATATAAGCATATGAGCAGGTCTCTGCTAGTGAACACATACTTTTGACAGAAACACTGACACTGAGATGACATTTCTAGATTCATCAACGTGCTCTTGGAGATGCTGGTCTTCTTCACAAGCTGCTTTGAAGTTATGAAATGTATTCTCAGAATGTGTCGAGTGTGCAAGCAACTGTCAGCAAAAGTTCACATGCCATGTCCTCTTTTCTACCTCCTATCCCTTTGATTTCTTCAGTATGCTACACATGTCCCATCTTGCAGTGGAGAAGAAAACCCTCCATGTGCCATGTGCTAGTGGGAATGACAGGACCCATTCCTCCAGGACTGCTTAATGCCTGCTCCAGAGGGTAGAGTGCAGGAGTGGATTAGGACCCTTCAGAAGTCAGGAAGTCTCTAATTTATTGTCTTTCGAATAAACAGCTTCAGCTTCTCATTTCTCCACTTATATTAATAATGCATGTCAGGGGCCACTTGGAGAACTGCAGCCACCTCAGGGCTGCCTGTAACATTGCCAGCTTCACTTGGAGATCTGCTTGTTCAAGTTTCCTTTCCCACTGTTTCTATGGACTCTGCAGGAGGAGAACCAAATAAAGTACTTCTTTGGCTCTGTAACCAAAGCCTCCACTATGTGGTACACAAGCCACGAGGAAGAGGAGACTGAGGAGACAATTAACATAATCTTGCTGTTGCTGTTCTTCTTCCCACCTTTTTACTAAAGTCTTCTTAAACCCCTGCTTTCTCAGGGCTTATAAGACTTCAGATAGTTTTAGAAGACTTAGAGTATTTTATAATTTATTTTTTTT
>NW_009967720.1:0-1339 GCF_000747805.2 Chaetura pelagica | reverse complement strand
CAGGTGTCATTTATGACACAGTCTTCTTGTCTAATGGTTATTGGGTAGCCATTTCTCAATGGAGTCCAAAAAGCCATTAAAAAGAAACAATTTTGGTAAAGGATGGAAGAGCAGAGAAATGTCCTTCAGCACCACAATCTTGGGGACCCATATTACTCAGCTTCATTTATAGACCTGAGCTAGGCCTGGCTTTGATTCACACCCTCACTTGCTCTGTGACTATCACCAAATCATTTAATCTCCAGCCTTCAGGCAGCCTAGTCCATTAAAGGCAGCAGTGGTACCAGCCTCCCCAGGCTTTCCAGGGAAAGTCTGTAGAGAAGTTGCTCACAGTATTTCACCATGACCTGATGAAAACACACACCTATCTATTCTAGAACACCCTTTAGGCCAGTTTGCAGACCCAAGGTGAAGCAAAAAAAACATTTGCTCACCCAGAAAATAAGAAAGCTTTGTCCTAGTCTGACTTGCCCAAAGTCACATTGGGAAGCTGGTGAAAGCCAAAAGCATGATTGGAGAGTCTCTCTTCTCACTCTCTGTGCTGCCATGCAGAACATCATCTCTTTTTCCCTTAACAGGAAAAGGTTTTCACATAGAGCTCACAATTACTTTAGACATTACCTCTCCACCTTATGCAGTGTTTAACAAAGAAAGTGTAAAGTATGCCAAAAGGAGCTACCAAAACATGGTGTAAAGAATACCAAAACTATTATGTTGTTCGTCAATGAAGTCTGCATCTCCTTCAAGGGACAACTCCTGAGGTCTACAGGAAACACCCAGCCCTGCACAGCAAATATCTGTGGGACCTGCTCTAGGCAGAAGCCACCCAGTCAACATGCCATTCCTCAGAATGCAAAAGGGACCTGTTTCTTCCCTCAAAGGTAAGATGGTAGAGCCAAAAGAACAAAAGCAATTGTCATGTCTACTACCACCTTCATTGCTCGGTCACCATTATTTGCCAGCAAAGCAGCTGTCATGTAAATCCTACCAGTTGCTTTGAGTATCCTAATACCATCTTCAGCTTCCATAAACATTATTTAAATTGACACCACATTCAGAGATACCTTGCAAACATAGGTATCAGAAACATGGAGTGCAAAAAAAGGAGAGAACATTGTGCCTCTACAGAAGGATTTGAGGTGTACACACTGCTCACCCTGTTGAGATCCCAGAAGCTCAGGGAGATGCTGAGGTGAGCCACAGCACAGCTCTGCACAATGCTCTTCTGAGAAACTAGAGGTCCAGCTCTCGCTGAAGGGTGTAAACAGTATTTAATCAAGTGGGAGACAGCTAACTGGGATGCCTTGATTTCCTGCATTAGGCTTCCACAAAAAAAAAA
>NW_009967719.1:0-1339 GCF_000747805.2 Chaetura pelagica | reverse complement strand
TGATTTGGTGTAAAAATGCAGACATTTCCCTTAACAATTGAACTTACTATGTTCTTGGAATACGAGATACTCTGAAAAAAAGGTGTTGTTTTTTTTGTTTTGTTTATTTTTAATGGTTTTGGAGGGGCTTTTTTAGACATGAGACCCACACTTTGTAACAGTCTCAAAGCACAGATAAAATGAACACATCATTGGGCCAAGCTACAGGTTTGGCATCACACCAAAACAGTCTTGAGCATCATCAGGGGAAAGGCCTCTCCACCTGATGCTAGCAGAAGTGTCAAGCAACTGGTGTTAAATGCCATGGCCAAGGTTGTGAGAGACAACCTGAGAAGGGTTAATACTCTATTGAATGCATGGCTCGCAATTCCATTATTTATTGTTTACGGGGTTTTGTTGGGATTTTTTTTGGTTTAGTGACTTGTATAATTAAGATCCTGAAATTGTCTGTTTTATAAATGATGGCACACACAGGCACTGTTATGTCTCCTCATTATGTGAAGCAATTGTGTGAATTCTGGTGTTCACAGAGTTGAATACCATGTATCAGGCAGCCACTACTTTTTCCTGAGTATGTATTCCTTAATCCTGACATCCCCCTTTCGAAGACTGACCCAGTCTTGACTGGAGATCAAC
Organism: Chaetura pelagica; assembly: GCF_000747805.2. Lineage (NCBI taxonomy): Eukaryota > Metazoa > Chordata > Aves > Apodiformes > Apodidae > Chaetura > Chaetura pelagica. Next base: position 703 of record NW_009967719.1, on the reverse strand, counting down.
AATATGCAACCCAGACAACTAGAGAGAATTCCAGTGCAATGTCTGAGCCTTTGCCAGAAAATAAGATGTTGGAAAGTGTACATCTGTTACTACATCATTCAGCACTGCTTACAAAGAATCAAAATATGAAGTTGGAAAATACTAATACTGTAATATCTTGCTTTGGCCTGCTGCTTATGATTAATGTCCCAGACATTATTAAACTACTATTATCTTCCACTGTCAACTGTGATGTGAGGTGCTGTATTTGTACTCTGCATCAAACAGATAAGAAGTTTAAATAAACAGTACAAATATCCACAGTGTAAAATAGCTTTTTCGTCTAATGCTTTCATTAATTTCTTTAAAATGTCTGTAAGAAATACACACCAAACAGAATGTGTGGCTTTCTAAAATACTGATACTTGAAAGTAAAATACCAAGTTTACCTTTGTGTTAATGAAGCTGCTATTTGTAGCAATTTTAAATCTTGTCACTAAAATGTAATGCTTCAGCATTTATGTATATTTATTATTAGTATAGTAGTGTAAAGAAATGAACTGTGTGAAATCATTCTGTGTGTGATATATTTAAAATGTTTTAATGTGTCCTCCTTGTCTTGCTGCTTTTGTGTTCCATTTAGGTCATCCCGTTATATTGTTTATTTTAATGTTTTTTAAATGCTTTTAAAATACAAAGAAAGTTACTGCATTGGCCTTTTTTT
>NW_009967718.1:0-1339 GCF_000747805.2 Chaetura pelagica | reverse complement strand
TTTTTTTTTTTTTACCCATGTTTATAATCCCTGAACTATTACCTTTATCTCAGGTTTTGCCTGGCACTGCACCAGACACATTTATCTGTAGTGTACAGTTATCAGGCTGGTGCATTCTCATAACCATCCTGACATAAACCTTTTTTTCTTAAAGCATGTGTAAGCTCTATATGCTTAAGAACTTCTGTGACTTGGGATTTAAATCAAAAACATAGTTTCTTTAGGAGATAAAGTTGAGCCTGTTAATATGTCCATTGAAAAATTATTGGCGTTTTGCTGCGTTTTTGATTTAATCCATCTTCAGACAAGATAAAGTACCTGTTTGTCAGCACTGTAACCACTTGGCTCCTAACCTGACGTTTTTTTCAGTCCATGAAACAGCCCAACTTCTGCTTGTGTCCAGAGTTTCCAAGTGATAGTACTTCAAACACCTCAGGCAAACATTGTTCCAAAGATACAGTTTTCTTTTAGAGTGCCTTTTCTAAAACTTGTAAGTTTGCCTTCGAATTGCAACAGTGTTGTTGTTACTGTTAACAAATGATAAGCCAATGGAATAAAATACAAGCGGTATAGAGCAGGTAGAATAAAATATTTCAGGTATAGTCTAATTGCAGAGAATGAAGTATGGCTGCAAATATTAATCAATTCAGTTTTCAGCCTCACCTACTTTCTCTGCCATTTCAGACGAGATCTGAATTTCATCTCAATCTTTTGACTGTTATTACCTCTTTGTGTAGTCAGACCGTGTCAAAAACCGTAACATAGAGTGCTGAATTTCAACTGATGGTGGTTTTCAAAAGACATTAGTGCAGATGTGGTTATAACCCTGTACTTAACTAAAACTTCATTAAAACTTTGGATATTTTATGAAATTTATATCATAGTGTTCCACAAGGGACCATTTATGGGCAAGACACTATAAAAGCACAGGGACAATCTGTTGTCACGTCTTAACATTAGGAAAATGTTGGCTAAAAAGCAGTGGACAAATACATAGAAATTAAGCAAACAGCAAGACATTTCTGACTAGTGTGGTATGTAGTGATTTCAGCAAGCCAGATGCCTCTTACAAAGGGTTTCCTTGTACTCATTATATGAATGTCAGTGAGATGATATTGTGGCTGCTTAAAAGAATTCCATCTAAGCATAGAGGCAGATGAGGAGCAGCTTGAGAAGATGATGAAGGTGCTTTAACTGAAATGCTAACAAAGCCTTCCCTCAGTGCTAGACCAGAGACATGTTTTAATGGCATGTAAAAGACAATATGAGAGCATGGATCATGGGAGGTTTTTTAAGTAGGGATTAATAATTTGTCTGATGCAATGAAAGAAAAAAAAAA
>NW_009967717.1:0-1339 GCF_000747805.2 Chaetura pelagica | reverse complement strand
TTTTGAATGTCTCCAAAGAAACTACACAAGCTCTACAAGTTCCTTCTGATACAAAAGGAACATTCCCTTTCTTCCTTGCAAGGTACAGTACACACTAAAAATTCAATTTTAAGAAGACTGCATACAATAAGTTCTGAAGTGCTTGCCATCTCAGCAGGCAGGTATGAGACTGGAGTATTTCATTTTGGGTTGCCAATTGTGATGTACATGTGTTCAGAAACTAATGCTGAAATAAGACATATAACCCTAGCGTTTTATATTCCAAACAACTAGTGTTCAGGTGCTACCATTTATCTCTCTAAACTTTTCACACAGACAGTTTTTGAGCCTCGACTTTTACAACATCAAGTGTTTTATACACACAGGTACAGCGTTCAAATCTTGATTTATATCTCAGTATTTTATACTCACCAGTACACTGTTCAAGCCTTAATGTGTAGCTCTGTTGAGAGAACCAAATCAGATAAACTACTGTTCAGCCAAACCTTCACCCTTTTCCTTGAGCCAATGTTAAGTCTAACCTTTTCTGTAGTCTCAGAGATATAAACCCAACTTTCTGCTCCACTTTTGTGGCAACAGTTTCTTTCAGAAAAATTCAAGTTTCTCTCTGGTTTCTTCTCAAGGATCTATAAGACTTGCTGAAACTTTAAGGTACTGAACCAAGTTCACTGAACATAGGTTTGTGGGATGTTTCCTCTCACAAAACAGAGATCAGTTAATAAGGTAGCATCTGTGCAATTCTCAGTATTTCTTTAGACTCTCTCTCAATTTAGGCTATTTTAAGAAACAATCACAGCCAGTATCTTCTGACACCACTCACCACAGTTATCTTGTGGTAAGACTACCTGGCTTGACAGAAAAACTCCAAGCTTTTGAACACTGTTTTTTAAACAAAAAAATTACTGTTTACTGAAAAATTAAAAAGTTTTATAGATCTGTATCTGTCATTAAGCCTTTCCCATCAGAAATTTCCCTTTCAGCCAAAAATAGAATCAGATGAAATAACAGTGGTTACCCAGATTTATTTCATCTATCTGACCATGAAACCTTAACCATAAAGCCATTACACCTAGAAGGAATTCACCTTGGCTACCAGGGGAGTATTAGCACAGATACCAACTCCTTCACAGCACCCTGGCCACACACACAACCAATATTTGCTTCCAGCAGAGCTTCTCACTGCAAACTCAGGTAGGGCAGGCTCCCAAGCCTGTGCAGTAGGCTCCTAAAATTCTAAAATTGTTACGATTCGAATTTTACCTCAAACATCTTCACTTAATGAAGTTCTCAAATTTGCACTTTGTTAGGGACAGTGGCTGCAAAATATATGGCCTAATCT
>NW_009967716.1:0-1338 GCF_000747805.2 Chaetura pelagica | reverse complement strand
TTCCAACCCTAGCTATTCTATGATTCTATGAAATATCAGCACTCTTGATTCAAGAGGAAACAAGATTAAGGTATTCCCAGAAATATTTTCACTGCCTTAAAATTAGTAGTAACTACACTGAACAAATTTGCTGAATGAATTCTGATTTCACAGTAATGCAAAATCACTTCTACCCGCTTTCATATCCTATTACAACTAAGCAAACGTTATGGAGAAAAGTGTCTCTAATTGCATATGTGTTACTTATTTTGTTCTAGTTTATTCTTGGAAAACTAAGGCTTTTAAACTGTGGTGCCCCTGACTATCTCTACTACAATATTCTAGGTCACATGTCATGGTCTAGGAATTTTCTCTGCCTGATGAACTAACATTTAATTCAGTGAAAGCCCCTTGTACCAACTCCTGACTCCCTCGTATGTGGAGACTTATTACCAGACTCACACTGTCTCTCTCACCTAGAGGTCTACCTAGGTCAAACCCATCCTTTAATTCAAATTCTATTTTCTCTCCTACAACACTTTAAATGTAAACATCATGTCCTCATCTTTACGGCTTCACTTAACAATGCTCCTCTCTTTGCTTGTCAGGCCTTTTTAGGTTATTTTTATACCAGTGCTTTAACTATACACATTTCTGCACTATTACAAAGGAAAATCATCAAGCATCTTTTTATGACTTTGAACTCACGTTTGGTTTCTTAACTCTGAATTGATTCTTGCTAGAATTTCCGAGCTAACAAGCAGACTGCAGTGATCAGTTGTCTCCTGATTACCTCACACAATTCCACACATAAACACGAGTCTTCCAATGAACTGGCTATGAAAGAACCCTGATGTGCCATCACAAATATGGCACTAGGAAGTAAAAAAGCTTCCCCTGTTTTTCTACTCTACTCACACGTTTCACCAAAAATTGAAACTATTTTCTTGACTCAATCTGTAATATCATTTCAATGATGTGTAAGAACCCATTTCTTTTTTGATGCTTGCAGGAACTAGCTGATAATTGCTTGTGTAGAGATCATCCTACCTGATCATTAATGAACCAATTTTGTTATTAGAACTTACAACCTAACAAGTACAATAATTATCGTGACCACTATAGTGGTATGTTGCACTCATCTAGACCTCCTTAATTGTTTAGACTATTGCTTCTATGAGACAAGGATCTTTCTTTTGGATGTGGATATATCCAGAAAGCTGTAAGCCATAGTTTACAAAACCTTAATTATCATATCTTATCTTGGTAATAAAAGGGGAATTGTCTTAAACTAAGTTATTATTTTCAACAACTCAATGATTTTTCAACTCAACATCATCATAAACCTCTTTTTTTTTT
>NW_009967715.1:0-1338 GCF_000747805.2 Chaetura pelagica | reverse complement strand
CCAGCCAAGCAATTCTTCATTCTTGATGTGTTGTCTCCTGTCCACTACTTCAGCTCTTGGCAGAAATTTCTTATGTGCAAACATTCCTTTAGGGGACTTGTTCACATAAGCTGCAGTACGTCACTATTTCTGGAAACCATCAAGCAGCCCATGATGATCAGGTGGTTGTGTTTTCCTAGGACAAACAAGTCTGTTCAGACTTTGTTCTGTGGAATTTCAGGTTGTTTGTACTGTAATCAGAGGTCCTGTCACTGGACATTTCTGTCCTCATAGAAGGTTCTGGCCACACCTAACTCCATCCCTAATTATAGCCTGACTAGAACTCAGAAGAGGAATTAAAGTCAAGCCTCCGTGTCAAGCCTTCATAACCCCCTTCTAGAATTGTTTGACCTTACATGAAAGGCTAGCATCAGTGTTTGAAAATATCCAGGCTAACAAGGTACATCTCAGTAGGCATTATAGCACATCTCAGGTCATTCCAGCCCTGACTGTTTTTGTCTGTGTTATCTCTCTTGCCTGGCAGGCATGCTCTCCTCATGTTCAGGTGTGCTAGGACAAAGCAGCAACAAATCATTCAGGTATGGGTCAGCAAGTGGAACACTTGCAATTACTGTACAACACTGACAATACTCTACCAGGGACATAACACTGAAAGTGGAGACCAGATCCTTAAATAAATCCAAGTGTTTATACACCAGAATTTCATGGCAGAAGCTTTGAGGTTTCTTCAAACACTGGATGTAGAATAATAGGTAAATTCATAACTAAATCCAGGCAGTTTTAAGGTCTGTTGCTTAGATCTTTAATTGCCTTTTAGGAATACTTGTTCTTTTCTTGTGAAGTGACATAATTGATTGTGAACAAAATGCTTTAGCTCTTTGGTGTACAGTCCTCTCTCCCCATTCAGGAAGCACAGTCCTAGGGATCCTTTGAGCAAGACCTTACAAAAACTGATACATGTCTGTGGTTTCACAAAAGCACTAAATAGCATTACTCTCAGATCTCTTTGTGGCAGACTGCATTTCAAGGCATCTAGTGTGCTGTAAAAGTTACTTTCAGCTCTGGCAGGCAGGCAAAATGCTTTAATCTCCCCTAAGTTAACAGTGTTTGAATCTGTCCATCCCCACATCCTTTTCAGTCTACACTTGTTAAAACACCCATTTTGGTTCAGTAGCTGCTGTTAACATTCCCATCATTTAATCCCAAATGTTCACCTATGACTTCAGAATTCCTTATCTGTATCACCCCTTTTCCAAGCAGCTCTGAACCAATTTACCCTGGTGTGATTGGTGGGACACTGACTGAATTTTGTGAGCCTGACAACTAAGTTCCTTGCAT
>NW_009967714.1:0-1337 GCF_000747805.2 Chaetura pelagica | reverse complement strand
AAAAAAAAAACATTCAGACATTCTTACAATTGTTGTACATGCTTGCACTTTATAAGTTACCATTTAATAATACAGCTATGTGCATGCCAAATTAATTTTAATTTCTGAAAAGGAAGTATTACTGTATAAAACAAAAAAACCTTACACACCAGTCATACATAATTGATGCATTCAGCTGAAATATCTTAGAACAACTCTTAAAAGCAAGAAGCTAAAACAGCTTTCTGCTTACTGAAGTTTAAGAGTTTTACACAGCACTTAATCTTATCAAATACTCCTTTTAAAAAGTTATTAGTATTGTGCAAGAAACCTACATTTTCAGGCTCAACACCGATGTCTTCACAGAACTTTTCCATTCCTTCGGGTCCCACAACTTCATCGGGACCTTCAAAACCAAAATGAAACCAGACTGAAATCTAAGTAACATTCACTGCACACCAGTGTTACACACAACAATCATCAGATCAGACTGCAAACTATCTTTAGGAACACTGAATTACACTGTAAAGTAGTTTTTATTTTAGAACCATTCTATTAATTGCCATGTGGAGACATGTATATAACATATGAAGTAACACTATGAACTTAAAAGCAAAACTAAATCAGAATTTTCAAACATCTGCACTGCCTTCCCACAACAGTAGACAAGCTATTTTAGTTTGTGTATGTGAGTTTTCAAGACTCCGCTGAGTTTCCCACTGATGCAGCTCAGCTCCAATAACTGTAGCAGTCACCTCTTTTTAAGATAACTTGGGTACGCTACTCAGTGCTCAAGTTACTCTGTGAATAATGTTCCTCAAAGAGTTATTTTATCAACAATAATAAAAAATTAATTCTGTCTGAGCTACCATTACAGATATTACTCTTTCAATGGTACTAATGTTATGTGTTTGCACGAACATAGAAGAGGATGAATCTTCAAATAATGTAAGTTTAGTTTTATGATGCTGAGCAATAAAAGGAGAGTGATAACAATAAATCAGAAAAATGCTAAGCATGTTAGTCATGTACAAGGCAGAATAAAGAATAAGGTTTGTGATTCTATCAGCACCACAACATTTACTGTTATGCTGTCACTCTTCTATTTTAAGGCAAAGAAAGCCTCTAAAATGTAGTAAAATAGAGTATTTAAACAGCACATACAAGCACACTTTACAATGCTCTGTTTCTCTGTATCTGTCTAAGCCTGTTCCAAAAATCACTCCTACTGGGCAACTAAATACTATTAGAAGACCTGTTGACATGCTATTTTGATGTGTCTTGGATCACTGTGTTAACCTTATTCTAGGGAATATGAACCCATGTAAAAGATACAGGCTTTATTTTTTTTTTTTTTT
>NW_009967713.1:0-1338 GCF_000747805.2 Chaetura pelagica | reverse complement strand
TTTTTTTTTTCTTTTTCCCCTACTTCTTTTTTCTTGTAGTGTTTCCCTGTTGGTTGCTGAGAAGGCACTGTGCTGCTCTTCCCATTTTTTCTGGGAAATGGAGGCAAAAAAAGGAGATGTGACCTTCCCGTGGTGCTTGCATACAAGGCTTTGCCAGCAGACCATACAGAGGTAATATCTGGTTTTCTAGGGAAATGTTGCAATACTAGCCTATAGATGAGGGGTGCACCTTCTTACAGGATCCCTCAATGTAGGTATATTCCAACAGAAACTTCTGCTAGTTGGACCCCCAATGCCACCATAAGCAGTTATGCAGGGAAGAGGTAGTGACACAGCATGAACTTCCCTCTGCAAGGGAGCACAAGATGAAATCAGAATGGTAAAGTGTCACAGTCACCTCGACAGGGACAGCCTGTGTGGGTTCTGCCCAACACTTGGTTCCTTCTACCTCCAGGGAAGTCAAATCTTGCTTGTTTTCTTGTGGTTTCCAGCCCATGCTACCACAGCCACTCAACATGTTAATATTTTGCCATCCCATCTGTATTGTTCATCCAGTCCTGGTTTTAATCTCTAGAGAAGTTTAGAAAAAACAACAAACCAAAACAAAACCCAAAACCACAAAAAATACCACCAGCAACCACAAGGCTCTGCCTTCACCATGTGAGCATTTTAATTTCTCAAGAGAACACCAAATCCATCTCTTCAACTTGCAGTATCTTCTGCAATTACTGACAGAATTGAGAGGAAAAACCTCATGTTAATTTCTTGTCCTTGCTGCTCAGGAATGTCCAAGGAACACTAACACACTTACTATTTTGCAAGAAACTCCTTTTGTGCACAGTTTATAACCCAAATCAAATAAAGGGAGACATTAAGGCAGTTGTCACCTCTTCTTCCCATGCAGGCATCAGGTCTGAGCAGAGACAAGAGGTGAGTGGTGCTTGGTGACAGCTCATTGCCAAGGTTGACATATAGGCCTTTTTGTTTTATTCTCCATCTAAATTAGTTACTGCAGAGAGATTTCCCTGGTGGAAAATTAGTTTCAATATTTATATCCTACCTGACACTTTATTATTCTTTTATTGAGTGGAATGTGTGCTTTCTCTTTCAGAGCAGGTTTTCATGCAGAGCTCACTACGACCTGCCTCCACTATTTTGGTTTATAAACTCATGCCAGGTGCCTGTTACACTTGGCTGTGCAGAATTAATAACTGTTTGGGGGTTGACCCTTTGTCCATCCTCAAAATGGAGGAAAATGCAAACATCCAGTTCTTGACCCAAGATGGAAAGATTTTATTTCTTTCATAGACAAAGTAAATAAATAAGGGGTTGGGGGGG
>NW_009967712.1:0-1338 GCF_000747805.2 Chaetura pelagica | reverse complement strand
GGACCTTAAAGATCACCTAGACCCAACCTCCAAGCCATGGGTGGGGGAGACACTTCTGGTTCTTAAACATTAAGCTTGACATCACTGCATACAGAAAAAACACATTACTTCAGGTTACATATGTAGTCAAATTCAGTTTATAAGTGCATGGGATAAGATTTTGGAAGAAATCAAGAATTGGATTGACTTGAGAAAGCATGAGCTGAGTCTGGTATTCAGAGAATGCTGAGAATCCTCCCCGAAACACAATTTTAATTCATGAGTTTTCTGCACAGCACTATCTTAATGAAAAAGACAGATGCTCTTCCAAACTTGCCTGGACCTTGAAACCTCCTAGGTCCCCACAAGAAGGCCCACTGCTGAACAGGTATCACAATATTGAAACTACTACCTTGTCTCATATATATCAATGCCTTTCTTTCAAGAAACATAGATCAAGTAAAATATTACCTAAATGAAACATGTATATCCTGAAAAGTCATAGCTTAGGCAATATTTTTTTCAAGAAACAGATATTACAAAGCGTTTTTTTGTCCAAAGCTATTGTTTTCCAACAAGCCATAGGTTCTTAAATCATTCCCAAGTCCTTTCTGAAGCAGGTTTTCAGGCTTATAAAAATCATACTGGGTCCTGAAAAGTGTAATTCTTAGTTCTTCCACCAAATAATTCATCATTAGATTGAAGCAAAACCAAACAGAAGAAAAGGGACAATTGAACCAGGCAAAGGAGGATCACTATTCATATGTACACTACAACATACTGGTGCTTCAAAGAGTTACAAATATGTCAAGCTCAATTACATTTTACTAGCTTTCTTTAGTTTACAAGACTATAGTTGCATTAAGAACACACAGGTACACATGTTAATGTTATCAGATCAGTAGGCTTATACTAACAGGCCAAAACAGCACACAAACAAACAAAAAACCCTGCTCAAGTCCATGCTACTCTCACTCCATACTAAGCAAGGTGCTCTATGATAACACCATACTGATGAACACAGCAGGATACCAATGCACCTGGTATAGAGAAGGCTGCATGTTTATAAATGCAAAGCATTTCCTGGATACTCATTTCATAAGCTGTGATGGAGTACAGCACCTTCTTAAAGAAACAAGCAATTATTCCTCTGCTTGAATTGTGTATGCACAGCTCTTCTTAGGTTAAACAACTCAAAAGAGTGCTGCCCTCAGCCACAAGCAGCAATGCTCTAACACACGTGGCACAAAAGTAGCTTATCAAGGAAATCTGTCTTTTCTGCCAGCAATAAGAGCTTAATGAATAAATCAGTATATCCCAGGACTACTCCAGAATCACATATGGGAGTAGTAATAGTCA
>NW_009967711.1:0-1337 GCF_000747805.2 Chaetura pelagica | reverse complement strand
CCTGCTTTAGCAGGGGAGTTGGACTACATGATCTCTAAAGGTCCCTTCCAACTCTTACAATTCTGTGGAAAGGCAGCATTTCAAAGGCAAGTGAAGCATTTCTCCATCTAAGTAGGGTATAAATCCCATATGCTCATGTTCTTCTGTGAGGGAAGAGCTGTAAAACCTCTGGGAGGACCTGTCACCTGCCTCCTGAAAAGCTTCTGATGCATAGTTTGTGATTATGGGTTCATTATATACCCATTTTGTGCCCTGCAGGGGCACAGTCACTCCACCTGGAGGACACTTTGTCCTGTTCAAGCTACTGTACTGGCCTATCCTGACACTTCCACATGCACTCTCACCCTGGACAGTCTCACATAGTTTCTTTTACTTGAGAGTCTTGGTGGACCTCACTCTTTGAAGTGCGTCCTTACAATATATTTCTTCCAATTTCTTTCAAGGTGTCATTCTGCCTTTGGGATTAGCAAGGCAGATACAAGCTCTTTCTACACACAGGTGCCTGAGTTACAATGTTATGGTCTGGATGGACAGACTAGGTGGATAAAAAACTGGTTGTGTAACAGGCTCAGAGGGTAGTGGTTAAAGGGTGATACTCTGCTTAGATGTCCATTACAAGCAGAGCACTGTAATTAACAGTCTACCCTGGGACCTATCCTGCTTAACATCTTTATCAATGACTTCAAGGATGCAACAAAGCACATTCTCAGCACGTTTGCATATGACACCTAACTAGGGGGAACAGCTGATACACTTGAGTACAGGACTGCTGTAGATAGGGTTGTAAAGAAAACCTTCTCTGCTGCAAGGACAGTGAGGCAGTAGAGCAGGTTGCTTGGTGAGGCTGTACAGGCTCCGTACTTGGAGGTTTTGAAGACTTACCTGAATAAAGCCCTGACGTCATGGCTGACCTTGCTTTGATTAGGAGGCTGTACCAGAGACCTCTTGAAGGTCCTTTTCCATCAGAGTTATCCAGGGATCCTAAATAGAGGACACCTCTGCTGCAGGGCCCACATCATGCACCTAAACTCTCTCTCCTCTCCAGAACAGTGGTGTCCTGCCTATTGGCTGCTGGGAATGGTTTCTTTTCTGTTTTATTCCCTTCACCCTGGCCTACACAGTGCCTGGGAGAGGGCTAGTTGTTATGCTAAGGTATAAACAACATGTGCTGCAATGTGGTAGCGTGAACCCCCCTGCCTTGGATCCACTTTCAGTACTACAGATGCGTCTTGTCTGAGTTGTTAAACTTCAGCCGCTAAAATTCCCATTCCCTAAGCCCAGGAGATCTTGCTCACAACTTCACTTCCATCAGCACTTCCAATTTATTGTCACAAAAC
>NW_009967710.1:0-1337 GCF_000747805.2 Chaetura pelagica | reverse complement strand
TTTTTTTTTTATTGCCTCCTTCCTGTCTTTTCAAGCTGTAGTACCTATCTCTTTCCTAAAAGGAAACTGAGTGTTATTCAGGAACACTTGCAAGTTTTGTATGCTGTTACGATTTTGAGGTCTGGATAGATGTATTTCTACTCAAAGGAAGAAGAAATACTTACTTCATTTTAAGAGTAAAATACTGATTTAGTATGTGTTTCCCTGACGACTTTCAAATTTTTTTTATTCCTGCAATAAAGATTTGTGTAATACTTAGTTTGAAATAACTTATACTTAGTTTGATAATAAGTCAGTGATAACTTTGTTGCCTAAAGTTGGGTGTTGCTTTGGGGTTATGAAGGCAGCTGCTTTAAATTAAGGTCTATCAAAGATTTAAGATATGAACAATATGAGTAATGTTGTTCAGTTAGTCCATGTGAGCTGTTGAGCAGTTTTGTTACATAATTTTTTATTTCAACAAGAGCATTAAATAATCTGTGCAGCAAACAGCTTTGGAAATTAAAGAGCAATGCTCAGAGTAGACAAGATTTTGCAAGAGCAAATAGGGCATCATACTGTGTTTCAGTTTTACTGTTACTCAGGATTGATGTCTCACTAACTGCGTGTACTGCTGGCAAAAATACAAACTAGACTTACATGACCTCTTGGTAAAAGAAACCACAAGCAAAAAACTTATTCTTCTGGAGGATTTTTTTAGTTTCTTCCTGTTTGTAATACAAATTTCTGGTTCATGTCTGAACTGTTGTATTCCTTTTGCTTTAATCCACTTCTTTATTTTTCACTTTAGCTGGCTGTGATTTTTTTCGCTTACCAGAGTTGAATCAAAGGACATTGTTGGTCCACTATTGTACTACGTTCTGCTCTCTGTATAAATAAGATAGGTGTGTGCAGCACATCTGATCTTTGATTTTAATATATTTTAAACATCTTAGTTATAATAGAGTGAGTATAATGGTAAACAATAAGAAAGCACAATTGGTATGTAATCATCTTCATCAGTGTTTGTCAGATAATCAGCAGTGTTTTTCCAGCTTTAGAGACAGTTGAAAAATGTGCAGATGTGTTCACTTTCTCCCAACTGTCCCTTCCATAAGATGTTTCTTACGTGTTGATTACCAGAACTATTTGAATACTGTCACTTCAAAGTTCATATACTTCACTTTTAAAGAGCTGTGATGAAATGTATCTTTTCACTTAGAACACAAACATGTAGCAGCCCAGTAATTTTAACAAGTCGATTTGACAAATGTATTGCTATGAAGAGGGGTTTTAGTATTTGAGTATATTGTTGGTATTAATAAGCAAACAAAAAAATCCCCACAACAGGGAAAAAA
>NW_009967709.1:0-1337 GCF_000747805.2 Chaetura pelagica | reverse complement strand
TTGTTTTCTTGCTTTCAGGCCAGCATTCCATTTTGTGTAGTGGGATCCAATCAACTCATTGAAGCCAAAGGTAAAAAAGTTAGAGGTCGACTCTACCCATGGGGTGTAGTTGAAGTGGAGAACCCAGAACATAATGACTTCCTGAAGCTGAGGACCATGTTAATGTAAGTTAGAAAAATTCAATTACATGGTAGTTCTAAAAAACATTCACCAGGAAGATATTCAAACACTGTAATGGGGTTTGGAGCAGTTGTGGAATCCTTGGAGACATTCAGAGTTAGTCTGGAGAAGGCCTTGAGCAACCTTGACCTGGCTGGCTTGGCCCTAGGCTGGGACTGCACCACCTGGGCTCCATAGGTTCTTTCCCATCTGAATTACTCAGTGATTCTGTGAAAATATTTGTTTAATTCTTTTGCTGAACACAGTGTTGTATTGCTATTCACATCCCCAAGAATATGAAAGAGTTTGCTTCACACCTTGTGCTTATTTAAATGTATCTGTATGGGTAGATATATATCTGCAAAGGAGAAGACTTCAGAAGTCCAGTGGTTGATTTTTTCTTTTCCAGGCTTTGCTACTCTGCTTCCCCTACTCAGTGCTGCTTCATGAAATACCTCACCCAGCTTATGTCAGGGCTGCCTCAGGGGCTGAGGTGATCTCTCCACATCTCTTTTTATTGCACCAATTTAACTTCAATTAGCTTTTAAATTACCACGTTAAATGGATGTATATGCTGAACACATTGACTCAATGCAGTGCTGAATGTGAGAGTTGGTTAAGCAAGCTGATGTGACATGGGTATATTTTTATTTATTTGTTTTTAATTATTTTTTCCCTGCAGCACCCATATGCAGGATCTTCAGGAGGTGACCCAGGATCTTCACTACGAGAACTTCCGCTCGGAGAGGCTCAAACGAGGTGGCAGGTTGTCATCTTATGCTCTTTCTTCCACTCCTGAATTCATTTTTTGGCCTCTCCTACCATTTCGTTGCTAGGATTTGGTAGATCATGCAAAACTCTGTAGCTCCAGTCAGCACCCATTTAGTCAGCCAGCTTACACTGACTGTGAGAAAAAGTCTTACATGATTCTGAAGAGACAGTTTTGCCATTAAAAGGGTGTAGCTACATCTCTGCTTTGTTTTAAGGCTTGAACACAGTTGCATTGGAATGTTTAAGGTAAATAAGGGCAGATGCCTATGATAAAAGTTGTCCTCAAAAATCTGCAAGTCAGTGCTGACACATTAAAGCGTTTTGGTTTTTTTCAGAATTTAGCTCCTGGAATATTTGGACTTTCTTTCTAAAGAGAAACTCAAGTCCTCCTGCAGTGCTTTATTAAA
>NW_009967708.1:0-1337 GCF_000747805.2 Chaetura pelagica | reverse complement strand
GACGCATCTGCTCAACAGGGGACTATGTTGCCTTTTCCTTGTGGCTGTCCCAAAAACCATTGCCAGAGGATGGGCATTCTGGAGGTGACCTGTGGGCACTGTCCTCTCTCTTACTGTGTCCAAACAGCAGTATTGAACTCTGGCCTTGGTTACTCAACTCCGTCTTTTCTATAGGAAGCTTCCTATTTAAGTACTTTCTAGGCATGGCCCATCTCAGAGGCTGCTTGTGGACAGCTGAAGTGGCCATGGCATGTCTGTTTCCATGGCCTTACTGCATGTAGCCATGAGGATTTGTTACCTCCAAGCCTTTGTTTCATGCTTATGGGCTCCATGAAGAGGAGCCTCCTTATTGCCAGTAGGCCATTCTTCCCCCTGTAAAATTTCTCACCTCTGCTGGGGGACACCCAGAGGTTTGTCTCTGAGGGAGCCCAGATAATGCCTTTGGTAGACTTGTCCTGCATTGTGTTGTCTTCACTGATGTGCATTTTAAGGGGGAAAAAAGGCCTGGCATTAGGAAGCACACACAGATTCATCTCAGGTTGGAAGCAGTAGCAATTGAGCTTTTTCAGTCCTTGTCACATCTGGGGACAGGGAGAAGAACGAATCTGCATGTGTCACCAGATGCCCTGTGCCCTGAATCCTATTTTGGTGAATGCATCCCTGGCCATTGCTGCAGGGTGCTGAACTGCAGCCCATTCTGTGCTTCGGTTATTTCATGTTGCCTGTAGCAGTGGGGCACTTCATGCAGTACCTGGGTACACAGCCTAAGACGTATTTCCACAACAGCAGAAAGCATTATCTGCACAGAATGGCAATCCAGAGAGGAACACATGGAGATTTTGTGCTTAAAAAGGACCAAGTTGAAGGCAAAATGGCTAATGAAGATGTACTCAATTCTTTGGCCTAACATCTGTATTTATTGTAGTCTTAAGCTTTACAGTAGACTGTGATTGTTAGTATTTGCCAAACCCCACTTGGTAGTTTGCATAGCAGAGGGAAGTTGACACAGTAGCCTGTAAGGTAAAAATAAACCTCTGCGTAACCTAACTAATGAAGGTTAATTCATTTGTTTATTGGTTACATGTCTAAACAAGATTTTTGAAGAAGTCTAATTATAAGTTATTTCTATACTTGGAAATTAACTCATACCCATGTAATTAATTAGAAGGAGGGGCTACAATAGAGCTGGATTTCATACAGCTGATGGCAGTGTGGACCAGAAAGGAACAGGGGCTGCAGCAGAGAAATCACTGGAAAGTGTTGCATGAACATCAGCTTATCCCAGGGCTAAGCTGTGATAAATGCTGTTTACTTGAATATCTCTTTTTTTTTTTTTT
>NW_009967707.1:0-1336 GCF_000747805.2 Chaetura pelagica | reverse complement strand
CACTTAACTCTTCTAGACATAAAGACCTATCCCTACTAGTAATATATATTCCTGTATATTCCTACTAGTAACTACATTACACTGGATGTGCTTCATTTATCAGTTGCCAAACATGTGACTACACTCTTGATAATGTTTCTCCACTACTAGTTTCGTTTTTATAAGGGCTGATTTAAAATGAGTTACCTGCTAGATAAGGGAAGGGTTGTGCAGGACTGAAAGAAAAAAACAGATAAAACAAAATCCAGGTTTCTAACAAGGGGAGCTCTGCCAGCATGACTTTAAAGTACAGAAGAGGCCAACATATCATGTTCCAACGTGTCCTTAGACACTGTCATTACTCCTCATGGAGGGAATCACCAAGATTTGCTGCACATCCACACCTCCTCTGGCAAGAAAGGCAAAAGCTTTTGAGTGCAACAGCAAAACTACCACTACTGGTAAAGGTTTTCCAAAACAAATGCAGTAGGTGAAACCACTGAAGTATTCAGACATCAACACAAGAGTGTTGACACTGAAAATGTTTTTGAGAAAGAGTATCAGTTCTGAAGTTAATCAGAGACAGAGAAACCTCACCCAGCACCCCAAGGTTCTAAAGCTGTTTTCCAGGTCCTGTTAATCTCTCAGCAAACACCTCCTCAGGCAGATGCTTGTGGCCAGGATTCATGGACAGACAGAGGTCCCGTGTACCCAAATGCTTTGGAAAACATGTATAAAACTCAAATAATCCTCAATAAAAATTTAGGGTTAGAGAATCAAATGAAACCAGAAAACACAGTAGCCACAACCAAGGCAGCTGATGGATGAAGCATTTCTCAACACCAGAGACTTCATGATAAAGACCTTAGTGAGCTATTCCAACACCAACTCTCTGGCTGACACCCTCGTTCCAGCACCTGAACAATTGAGTTGCCTTTTACCTTTATCCTCAAAGGCTTTGAGCTACTAAGAAATAAAAGGCAAACCAAGAAAGCACCAGGCTAAGCTTCTATATCAGGAAGAGAGAGGTGATATATTAGTGAAGACATATTCATAATTTCCTGCATTAAAAAAAGCTGTAAGATCACATTAAGAGCACAGGACTACATATTTGAAAGGTTTTAAACTTATTTTTAGTATAAAATATGTCCTTGTTTGAAATAATAATTATTCCCACCAATGATAAAATCTTATTATGAAACCAAACTAAATATAAATGATACCAGAATGCCCTTAATCAATTTTCTTTGCTAGAAATGCTAGTTATATGCTAGATCATAACTCTAGCAAACTTCTGAACAAGACAAAGGCAAAAGAGAAAGTGTTTTAATCTTGGTCTTATTACTTTCTTCAAAAT
>NW_009967706.1:0-1335 GCF_000747805.2 Chaetura pelagica | reverse complement strand
CTTAATGATTCTATGATTCTATGAAAATGGAGCAAGAGGAGGGCTGAATGGCATGCCCTTCACTATGTGTTTGCCTGGGAGCTTCATCTCTTGTGGTGTGACCACAGGCTATTGGGCTGCACAGCTGGAGGGTGACGGCTGAGAGAGGCCTGTTCTCCTCTGTACCTGTGCCAAGTATCTTTAGGAGCTACAAGGTTGGGACTGTTCCTTCTATGAGCTTATTCACATACATCCGTGCTGCAGGAGAGCAGGAGGTTCATTGTGCAGACACTGGGGAAGACAATGGGGAAGGGCATATGTGCTTGCCCAGCTGCAGAGTAATAGCTGAAAAAATACCTGTAACAGGGACTGTTAATGACAGTTCCTTGAGTTTCTTCACTTACCTCAGGATGTTGGTAATATCTCTGCACAGTTTAGAAGAAATAAGTGAAAGCTGATGAGAATCTCTTTTCTTACTACAAGGCTCCTGGTTGGAGGTAGAAGGAATATCAGGGCTGGAGAGTAAAAGGAGACCATTTTTTTTCATACTCTGAGCTTTAAAGAAAACACATCCCATGCTCCTCCTCAGAGATAACATTACAGCTAATAATGCTGCATTTTTTTCCCTGGGAGAAAAGGGAATTTTTGTCCCTCCCTTGTTCCATTACCTGAAGGAGCTGCATGCCTTCTACTGCCATGCAGATAGTCTAAATCTGAAATGCTAATGGACTGGCAGTGTTTGCAGTGGGGTGAACAGTTTTCTGCTGGAAGGCTGGTTGGCAGGATACCGTCCTGCAGTCATTGAATCATTGCACTGAATCACAGCCACGTTGGCAGGATCTCATTCTGAGGAAGTTCACAGTACTGTCAAACACCTGCTGTTGCCATTGAATGATATTATGCAAGATCTGAAATTCTATTTATCGACATCCCTATTTGATTTCTTTTTTGATTATTTCCATCCTCTTCAGTCACCAGTGTCAAATGACTGCAGTAAAACCTTTTACTAAGAGCATTATACAATACTCAGCCTGATGCCAGGACAGCAGTTCTTATAGGGTGAAAATCCACTTTTCTGACTTTGTGCTGATGCAGAGATGCCAAGATAGCACAGGATGCAAAGATACACGAGCATTCCTACAGTTTGCATTCCACAGGGTTACTCAGGTAAGGAAACCAAACAGGCCTTGACTCGCAGAAGCCCAGCCACCCTTTTTCCCTTGAAAGCCCTGGCTCTAAAGCCTGGTGGGACAGGACACTACTATAAATAAGTTTTATCTCCCAGACTTGTTAGACAGTGACTGTTTTAAGATTGTTTACCTACTTTTAAGGTCCTTTCCAACTCAAACTGTTCTA
>NW_009967705.1:0-1335 GCF_000747805.2 Chaetura pelagica | reverse complement strand
CTCCTGATGAATACATTCAGGCAGATGGACTGGGACCAGAAAGAAGCAAAACCACATAGAAATGGCAGTATAGATGCTCCAGAAGGTGGATGTTGTCCCTACTATTACACAAGTGACACAACTAATTTGTTTTGGTAACAGAATATAGAGCAAGGATGAGGTCCCAGCTGTCTCTGTTCATCAGCTGGATGTTGCCCTAGGCCAGGGGCATGCTGTTGCTAATTTTAGTTCAGTTTGCTGCTCAGCTCAGCTTGTGTCTATGATTCACCTAGTCATTATGATTAGCAAATTCAGTTAGCTCTCTCTTGCAGACACCATGCATGGATCTTTGTAAAATGTAAAAGACTAGGTGTGGATGAAAGCAGTTTCTAAATGGCACATGACTGCCATACTACATATAGAGGCATCTGTCTGCTTGAAGAAAGTCTTCTCTAAGCTGAGTAACGAGAGACATGCCATGGAAAAGCAGGAGAAGGCAGTGAGTGACAATGTTCTACCTATAACTATGGTAGAAATTAATGAAAAAATCATCTACACTGGAATGGACCTCAGAAATTTTTACAGCATGTCCCCCTAACCCCACACAGTATTTCCTATACCAAAATAACTCTGAAATATTAAAGATTAAATCTTGGAATAAGCCCATAGGGTTAGATGCCGAATATAGTTTTGAAGAAATAGTTCTATGCACTTAGTATTCCTTGTTGTGCACTGTCCTCCTGAAGTGCCACTTGAAGACACCTTTTCCCTTTTAGAAATGGAAGAGCCTTTTTCCCACTCTGTTGTGTGTTTTTCTAGAAGATGAGGGTTTGGTATCATTCTCCACCTGAAAGAAATAAAATTCCTAGTGAAAAGTTCTAACCAAGGAAGTTTCAGAGGCAAGATTTATCTATCAAAATTGTTCTGCTTTGTGTACACTATTGACAAAGTAATCCAGGAAGCAAGAGAGAAAAATGATCCCATAAACCATATGCTATTTTCCATAGGTTTTGCTGTAAGTTGCTACTTGTGTGCAAGTTCTGTAACACTTTACATTTAGGTTTGTGTATCTTTATTTGAGGTTGTAGTGCAACAACAATGCAATTTTAGACCTACTAGAAAACACAGCAGAAAAAGACCAAAACCTGCTTGATTTTCAGAGGAAAGCCTTAAACAGCTCTTGACTGGAGATCAGAATAGGACTGGTGGCCTATGCTTCTCAAAAGTGATATCACAGGAATGATGTGGAGTTGTTTGAGTGAGTGAGTTGTTTGAGGAGGGCCACCAAGATGATGAAAGGGCTGGAACACCTCAGCTATGAAGAGAGGCTGAGTGAGTTGGGGCTGTTCAGCCTGG
>NW_009967704.1:0-1335 GCF_000747805.2 Chaetura pelagica | reverse complement strand
TGTTTTTTTTTAGGTCTTAGATCTCAAATTCTTGCATATTTGAAACTACCATTATATTTCTAGGAGGTTTTAAATGCTCAGAACATGTATTCGACATCTATATAAAATATAAGTAAAAATGGACAATGAAAAGAAAAATCTTTGTGGTCTAAACACTTCCATGGCTTAAATCAATTTCAATTGAAGGACATAGTAGGCTTTCCATTAAGTGACATGCAAAACAGATACACATTCTTTTCACAGTGTGAGATATGCATACACAATGCCTGTGTATCCAAAATTGGAATGAAAATCTTGATCTGTAGCTACTCTAAATTCTAGTACAAGACAGTCTAAATTATTTTAATGCTAACATTACAGAAATGAAAAATAGAAAACTGTGCATTTAGCAAAACTAAGTCATTATTTCTTTAAGCAAAACTGTATTCTCATGTTTGTTGTTGAAAATGTTATTACTGGAAAATGTCGGTGTGGAGAAGTAAGTCCATTTTATGCTAACTCTTTCAATGTGCATCTGAAATTCATAATTGCAGTTTTTAAACACTATAAGAGGCTCTGTCATTTCTAAACAGTTTGCTTTCATGCTCTAAATGTTGTGATGTGTCTTATTCAGGTAGACAGATCAGTTATATTTTATATGAAATGACATTCCCATTCCTGGAGAAGTGAAAATTCAACTTAAACATATCACAAGCAATTTTTAGTGTAAAAATCACTTTCTGTAGCTGTAATTAGCTTTGCAAAAATAAGCAATATAAAACTTTATACAGACAAGTAAAATATTTTCTTTTATGTTCCAGGGCAGTAAACTGTGGACCCTCAAATACCCTGTTTTATTCCCAAAACGTTGGTTTGAGCTTTCATTTTTTCACTCAGCCTGAGTATAGTAAGTCTACATGCTCTGTTTGCAGGGAGGGAGAATAGAGCTTTAGTGTGACGAATGAGTCAGGTGAGTACTTTTGTGAAATAATAAAAATAAATATGTCAGCTTGTCATTAAAAGAAATAGGTTGTCATTCTTTGTTTATTAGTCCTGCCTGCAACCCAGGGTTACCTACTGTGTAGAAATAGGTTTGCTAGATAACTTGATTTCCTGTTTCTTTGTTAAAAAAACTTGAAACAATTGGCTCATTTATAACACTTGTTAGGTTAAAAATTTGGTTTTGTACCATTTCCCTTAAAATCTGTGCCTTTTATATAATAGAAGAGAGGCTATTCTAATTCTGGTTTATCCTAATAGTGTCTATGAGAAAAGTAAGAAAAACACAAGGTAATAGCTGAAGTGACAAACAAACTTCCATAGCAGAACCAGAAAGAGTCTAAATGAGCACACATA
>NW_009967703.1:0-1329 GCF_000747805.2 Chaetura pelagica | reverse complement strand
GGGCTGCTCTGTCTAAAGCAGGTTCCTTGTCTTGGAAACTGAGACAGGAAGGCAACTCAAGATGGAGGTTCAGCCCAGCTCAAGAGAGGTGACTGAAACTGGCAAGATAAAATCACCTTCTTGATGATTGTAATGATTTCCCACTAAACTTCTTGATGAACTGCTCTGCCACCTACTTAGGAAAATGATGCTGGATCCAATTTGCTCTTGCCCATATTCAGGCACAAGTAGCTTCCTATTCAGCTCCAGGGACCAAGCTGAAAGCAGCACAACCCAGACAGGCATATTTGGGGCATGTGACCAACCCTCCATTCCAAGCTGCAACCCACCAGTGGATCCGTTGCACTTTGGTTCCTGGGTGACGGTGACGCTGCGGTAGATGACATAGGCAGGTCTTCGTGGCTCTGAAGAAGCAGCTCCATTCTTGGTCCTTGCACCCCATTGTTGGAAACTGGCTTTTACCTTGGGCTCTGAAGTGTGAATCCCTGAAAGTGAACAAGCAAACTTGAACAAGAATGCTGTGCTAGTGCCCAGAACTGGGCGTGGTGCAGGAGACTGCAGGCTGGGAGACAGGATTCCAAAACCTTCCTTGCTGAGACTGCCATCCAAACATGGAGTGTCCACGTCTGACACCAAGAACAGAAACTAACTAGGGGGTTCTAAATCATCTGACAGCTTGGTCAGGATGAACCAGGGAGCCACTGATGCCTCAAAATACCTTTGCCTGGTCCTGAATTTGGTGAATTTCTTGGCTCCTTGGGAGCCCATTTCTTTTCCTTTGCTGCTTTACACTGATGGCTCCTTCCCAGCTCAGAGGGGGTTGTATCTGGGGGAATTAAAGAACACACAGTTACTGTCTAAACAAGCACACAACATTTTCATGTTTCCACAAATGCTGTGGTGTTTTGATGTCCTTCATAGAACTCCACAGCACCACTTCTTTTCCAAAATGAAGCAGGAAAAAGTCAGTTGTCATCTGCATGGACAGAGAGAGCCAGCAGAGAGCACAGAGCACCTCTGGAAAACTGACTCATCTCACCTGCATTGGGCACTATCTCATGATGCAATCAAGAGCCCCATGAGGGGGCCTGTACCCCTCCAGTCACAACAGAGAGCCCAAGGGAGAAATGGAGACCACATTCTGGGCCTTGGGATGGTTACAATGAAGTCTACATAGATCTCAATTCCGAAGAGAAATGACAAGACAGACCCATGTTGTGTATCTCAGGAAAGTACCCCCATGGTGACCAGCCCGTTTCTGCCTTTGCCATGTCCAGTCAGTGCAGGTGGTCCCCACGTGTGGGACACGATAGAAATACCTCTCTCTCT
>NW_009967702.1:0-1335 GCF_000747805.2 Chaetura pelagica | reverse complement strand
GGCAATAAATTAAATTAACCTTTCCCAAGTCAAGTCTGTTTGGCCTGTGACAGTAAGTGGTAAGTGATCTCTCTGTCCTTATCTCAACCCAAAAGCTTTTTAATCTTATTTTCTTGTCCTGTTGTGTTGAGGAGGGGAAGTGAAACAGCAGTTGGATGGGTATCTGGCAGAAAACCGTGATCAACCCACTTCACATTCTCACTGGAGTGCAAGGAAAATGCATAAAACAAGTTTATTGTGTATAGGAAAGTGGACTGAGACATAAAATCTAGCAAAGAAAAGAAATGCAGGAATGAATCACTACCAATGTCTTTATTTACATATTTTTTAAAAGATTACCGCAGAAAGGAAAATGTCATTTCCTCTGCATGGGCTAACACACGTGTTATTTGTTTTGCATGTAAGTGTTTTTTCTCCTTCACATTGGCAAAATATAGCAGTAGTTCTTTCTGTTTCTCTCACGTTTGTTTGGGTTTTTTTCTACTGCAATATCACGTTTCTATTTTCTCACATCATTCCTTCTAATAAGGATTGTTTTCATATATGAATATAAATTATGTATGTATGACTAAAGCACAAAAGTTTATGAGTAGAGAAAGACACAAATTCTGTATCTGTTTCTCTGTGCTGGTTAGGTGGCAGATATGAAAACACTGCTATTCTTGTCAATACATTAGCAGTGAAAGGCTTGCAAAGAAGACATCAGAGTAGTGATACGAGAAGGCACTTCAGTCTCAAAAAAGACACCAAAAGAACCAAACAAGGATTAAAGACATTTTGAATATAAACAAGTTTATTATTGAAGTATCAATTATTGCATACATCAAAACAACTAAATAAGGGTTACAGTACAAATGGTAACATCAAAGGAAAAGATAACTTTCATTTTGGCTTAATACTAGTATGAAAACACATTTTAATGGAGTCTGTTTATCAGTTCCTGGGTTTTATTCTATGAAGCTACTTTATCCCCCACAGCAATGCCTCCTGAGTGTCACAAACATTTTGTATGATGTCTTATTGAAAATCGAGAAATAAAGCATGTGCAGAACTACCTGCCTCTGCAAAATGACAAATTGCTTCTTGTTATAAGATTTGTAATATAATGTGTATGTATATCAAATATATGTGTATGTGTATGTATATTTGCAAATATGCATTCAATATGTGTGTGTCCATGTAGAAATTTTAATAAAAAAGTCTTGATAATTTAAAGGCAAATATGAAGACAAGGTGTTCACTACAAAAAATGTACAATCTCCAAACCAGACTGAAAATCCCTTTATCATAGAAACATAGAATGATTTGTGTTGGAAGAGTCCTTAAAGATCATCT
>NW_009967701.1:0-1335 GCF_000747805.2 Chaetura pelagica | reverse complement strand
AAAAAACCCAAAAACATAAAATGAAGCACAAAATTTAAAATCTGTGCAAGGACACTTACTGAGAAATCAGCTCTGCATCTGTACCCAAAGACACAATTAAGAATGGAAAAGACTTTCCAGCCGGTAGCTGCATTTAACCTGGCAGA
The DNA here is from genome assembly GCF_000747805.2 of Chaetura pelagica. Lineage (NCBI taxonomy): Eukaryota > Metazoa > Chordata > Aves > Apodiformes > Apodidae > Chaetura > Chaetura pelagica. The sequence goes on along the minus strand of NW_009967701.1, from coordinate 1,189 downwards.
GTGGGACAAAAACAGCTGTCACACATTGCAACCGTACTTACGTGCCCAACACATGAAAACCAAGTCATAAATCGTTGAATCTCATAAACTTTATTGCCAAGGAGGCAGAAAAGCCTACTCAGATGTCAGATGTAACATTGAAGAGAGGAAAACATCTGTGAGTAGGTGCAAACTCAATCAGGAAACCCACAGAGATCCGAAAGTGTGGAATATGGGATAACAGCTCAGAGTCACACCTCAGAGCCAAACTTCATGTTGTAGACTTGTCTATATATCATTTACAACAAACAAACCCAAACAAACCTCCAAAACCCACCCTGGGTATCAAATATTTAAGCTGTGTAATCACCAGAATATCCTCCCCTGAATTCCTGCATGTTGCTTCAGGGATCAATTAAAAGCACAACATCTTCCTTCCCATCCTGTGGGTTTCATCCTCTCAGCCACCAGGACCCAGGGCTTGGCAGCTGTCAAAAGCACAAAAACAAATATGGAATGAGATATCAAGGGCAACAAGAAGGCAAGAGAGGGAGGAGGGGGAAAGAGACCTGTTTGCTGCAATTATTCATACAAGTTAAGTGCTGTAACGTTCATATTCAGAACTAGAGTAACTAGGGACATTGCTGACAAAGGGATGGTGCAATAAGAACCAAGGAAGGAAGATCCACAGGGCTGAGGTTGCTTCATTCCCTGGGTCCCTGGGTAAGAACTAGTGCACTTGGAGTGCTGGTGTACAGGGAAGTGTTCAACAGCCTCTGCCCTGTGATGAGACTTTGTTTTTCATTGCGTCTCTGGTTGTGTCACAGGCATTAAAATGGAGAAGCAGAGATTTGAGGCTGCTGATGAAGAGAAGCCAGCTGATAATCAAGCAGATTCTGTGTACTGCAGTCCCTCGGCAAGGCCAGTTTGCATCACACAAGGTTTTGCTAAGGAGATATAACAGAAAATATTTTGAAAGTAGGTAGGCTAAGGATCAACAGTGAGGACAGAGCTTAGGATAGAAAGGGGGAGGTTCATTTTAAGGGCAAACTTGGCATTTTAGTAGGGCAGTTGGGCTGCATATCACAGAGAGTTTCTGTCTAACACATCCCAGACATTTGCATTTGAAATTAAAAAATCATCGTCTAGTGAATTGTGTCATAGAAATAATACCATAAAAGCACAGGTAGGAGTTCTCACTGCCTAACTG
>NW_009967700.1:0-1334 GCF_000747805.2 Chaetura pelagica | reverse complement strand
AAATGTCATGGAGCTCAGCAGTTAACAAGGAAACAAAGTACTTGTAATAAAACTCTACCCTGATTCTCCTATAGGACAACATGTATCTTTGCCAGTTTCCACGTGGAATTTTGTAGGACATTATTTCAAAGTCAATAAAATGTAACTGTGTTTTGCACTGGGGTGTTTTCCACATCACATCCAATGTTCATGTCCTGGCAAGTTTCTGTTCACAAACTGAGTTGGCCTCAGTTCTGGGTGGTTTATGACTTCAGTGCTTTACATCTTTAGCTATTGGCCCTACTGCTGCTACTACTGAGATGAGGTTCCCTGTTCTCTGACTGTAAGGTCTGATTAAGGTATTATTCAACTTTCAATCCAGTGGTCTTTTAGGTGTGCCTGCCCTGGCCACAGCCATAGCCTGGGTTCTTCTGGATACATCCAAACTCTACTGTTCCTCCTGGAAGGCAGGGAAGTCTATTTGTGCATCAATACAATGTCTCTCTCCCAAAGAACAGGGTTTTTCTAATGCTGTGACAGAAAAGCTTTCTCATACTGTTTTATTTACACAACAGAATTGCTTCACTCTTTAATTTTAACTGCAGCTCTGATATTAAAACAATGCATGTGAAATCCTCTGCTTCCATTTTCTACTCACTTAAGTATGGCAACTTGTAGCCACCTCACACATGCAGCCCCTACCAGAGCTGGTGAGTCTCCTGTGGGGTGAGATCCAAGCCCTCACCTGTGCTCTGATCAGTGCTTTTATTTGCAAGGATGTTGTTGTTACCTCACTAAAAAGCCAGAAGGTGGAGGAAGCTCAGGGAGAGGGCCTGGCTTAAAACAGGCAACTATCTGTTCTGAGTTCAATAAAATGGTTTGTTATTCATCCAACTCTGACTGGATGCCTTTTTTTTTTCTCCTGATGGGGCTTGGGGTTCCAAGCTTACTACTTGTAAGTGGCAAAAGCTGTGACAAAATTGCTGAGAATAGACTAAGGGCTTCTCTTAGGTGGTGAAAACTGCTGAAACAAATAGAAACTTTCAAACTCTTACAAATATATTTTGCTTTCTCATCTTTACCTTCACTTGCAAAAGATCATTTACCCATCATGTCCTCCCATTAATCTAAACTGAGGGTGAACCATAAATAAAAAGCCATCTTTGATGTCTGTTATTTTAGCAACCATTTAGGGTTAATGGAATATATGTTTAGCCTTAGAACAGTGTGTCACCTGAACATGCTCTAGCAGTGTGTTTATTCCCAGTGTTGGCCCACACCTTGTGCTGTCCTTGCTCCAGAGGATGTCAGCTCCTCCAGGAACATCCTTGCCAAGCTGTGGAGGGAGAAAAAAA
>NW_009967699.1:0-1333 GCF_000747805.2 Chaetura pelagica | reverse complement strand
AGTGTGGTTAGTGTAGCATGGAAACTGTTTGTACAGTGAGGAAAGGCTGAACTTTCCCTCTTAAGTATCAAAGATAAACAAAGGGCAGAGAAGAGATAAAGGTAAAAAACTACAGTAATGCAGAATGGCTTTCATAACTAGAATGGTGTGACAGAATGGAAATTTTCTGCTAGTATGCAAGAAGTTTAGCTGTATTTTGAGGAAGATCTAAGGAAGGACACATTCAAACAAGCAGTTATATTCTTAAAGAAAAATTTTTTAAAAGGGAGGGGAAGCCAGTAGTTATTTTTGTATTACTTTATACAGGTTGCTAAAAAGCTAGGTGTGACTCAGAAATGGTATGTGCCTGCTGGGATGTTTGTATGCAAATACTGGTACTGGACTAACACATAATGCCTGTGATAGGTTTTACAGGTGATATATGCAAGCTGGTTTTAATAAATGTCACTCTTCCCTGTAAAAAAAATAATAAAATAATCCCCCAAGACTATGACCTTGAGGAACACAAGCTCTGCAAAGAATGGAAGGGTTAGTGGAATGCATAGGGAGATCCTTTATCTCAATGATTTTGAGGTGAAAGAAATGAGACCACAGATGCCAAATAGTGTTTTCGTCAAACATCTTTATTTGTTGTGAAGCTGCAATGCAGGAATATCTAAGATACCATGCAAGTCCCTACTCTTAGAATAAGAAAATATTTCATGGTATTTTGTATACCACTATGTGGTAGCTGCTGGTAAATAAGCTCTCTCTAAGGACATCAAAAGGTGAAGAGAGAAGCAACAGTTTGTTGTTTGTTGCAGTAGAGAATGAAAGGGCACATTTTAGAAAGCTAAAACTTTGTTAGACTTTGATTAGAAAATCTGGACAGCCAGTGCTTTGCAGAAGTCCTAACTCTGCTTCTGCCTGACTGAATGCCTGGAAATAACACAAAGCGGCACAGGTGCTGTGGTGATTATTGATAAATACAGAATTGATCTGTTCAGGATCTCATGATTTCTCTTGCTGTGTCCATTGATTGTAACTCCTGATGTGAATGAAGTTATGCCATTGTAAAATTCTGCTTTCAAAGGCAGCTGTGAAACACAGCTGGAAAAGGTAAGAGAGTAATCACACATCAGTAATCACACAAATCTGTGCCCTTTAGAGAAATTGAAAGAAAAAGCACTGGAAAAATCACTAGATCAGTTTCTTATTTCTCTTTAGCTTCTAAAACCAGATGATAGTGCTGACTCCTGTTGCACTTCCTGTAATCATTGTATTTTTGCATTTACTTTACAACTTTAAAAAATGTTAACATTCATCATTTTCCCAACTGAATTAAAAAAAAAAA
>NW_009967698.1:0-1333 GCF_000747805.2 Chaetura pelagica | reverse complement strand
TCCAGTGTCTCACCACCCTCATAGTAAAAAAAAGCTTACTTATATGTAGTCTGAATCTACCATCTTTTACTTTAAAACCATTATTCTTTATCATATTCCAGCAGGCCCTGCTAAAACAATTGTCCCCATCTTTCTTATAAGTAGTGAAAGTCTGCAACAAGGTCTCCTCAGAACTTTCTCTGCTCCAGGCTGAACTCCCAGCCTTCTTTCATAGGAGAGGTTATTCCATCCCTCTCACAATTTTTGAGGCCCTCCTCTGCATCTGATCCAACAGGTCCATGCCTTTCCTGTGCTGACGACTCCAGAACTGGTGGACTATTCAAGGTGGGGTTTCACCTGAATGGAGGAGAGAGGATAATCACCTCCCTCCATCTGCTAGCCATGCTTCTTTGGAATATCGCTATCTGAAAGCAAAAATAATGCAAACTATGTGTTTCCAAAACACAATGTTCTAACATTAACTGGAACAGCATAGTGAGAATTCAAGTCTAGCTCTGATTATAGCTGAAAGAAAATACATCTCAGTTATGAAAACAGAGAACTTGAAGACACATTCATGAGGCATGGATAGAGATTTTTTTAAGGTCAGCAAGCAGTCAGTCATTCACACCAATATGCCACAGTGTCAACAAAAACAAATGTGGTTGGACAACAATGTCTGGCACAGCTCTTAATCCTGCAATGAAAATCTTTTTAATACAGTTGTTTATATGGTAGTTATTGCTTCTTTGTTCAAAGATTTTGTAGTGGTTTTTTTTGCCCTATCAGTCTCTGTGGTTGATTTCAACAATTTATATCAGACTGAAAGACAGGGTCAAAGTGTCTCCAGCAAAGGTCTGAATGCAATATTTGTAAAAGCTTTACAGGAAGTGCTCTAAACTAATGGTCAAACTATATAAGGACAGATCTATTCAGTAATTAACTCCTCTGTCTTTCACTTTATGCAAAACCTTTGTTTGTTTTGTTATGAACTAGTGCTAAATGGGTGCCTGGTCCATCCAGTCTGTATTGTGGCCCCAACAGCATTCATGGTTTATTAGAAATTCTCCTGATTTTAATTTTCATTCAGAGCACTGAAAATGTGTGCTCTTCTGAATGTTTCTATGCTGTTGCTATTTGTAAGGACATCACTATTTTTTTTAAGAAGTCATTACTGCTTAGGCTTTAATTGACCTGATTTATTTTTTAGGCCATATTCAGCTCCAAAACAAAAACACAAGGGAAAGGAGGAAGGGAGGAAATTATTTGGTTTATGCCATAAGATTCACTAGAGCAGGCAAATGGCTTCAGATATTTAAGATGGGCACAGGTGCACAATTCAAGAGCTTTCCTC
>NW_009967697.1:0-1333 GCF_000747805.2 Chaetura pelagica | reverse complement strand
CTTCCAACCCCTAAGATTCTGTGTGGTTCTGTGATTCTGTTGTAAAAATGTAACTTCTTCCCTCTTACCAAAGATGGGTCTGTCACATGTGGTGTGACTCCTCCTGGTATTGTTGCTGCCAGGACCTGAAAGAAAAAAATCAGAAAAGGTATTAGTCATGACTACGGCTACATTAATGTTGTTGCATGATCTCCAAGAGAGCAGGATGTAACAACAACGTTGGAAATTAAACAGTTTACTGTGGTGTACTGTGGTAATGAATTATCCTGAAATTAGGTATTCTGATGGCTCAAGTGAGAAACAGCTTGAAACCTTCCAGAAGTGACTGCTGTGCTCTGCAGCAGGGAGTTGTAGCAAAGGGCTGGAAAGTGTGTTTTGGAGAACAGTGGCAGATATCCCACTTGCAACAAACTTTTTGAGATCAGGCAGGAACTTCCTCGGGTTGCTCTAGGGCACACAGACTTGCTGAAGTCAACATGCAGGAGTAGAGTGAAACAGTGTCTGTGCAAAAGGTGTTCTTATTTTAGCCACAGAGGGAGGGAGGTGTAGTAATGCAGTCTGTCTTTTTAATTCCCGTGTCACCATAATTAGGTATTAATCCCAGAATTGTAAAAAACAATGATATGTCGACAGCTACTTGAAAACAAGTATCTCACACTGTAATTCTTAATGTGGCCACTGAGGTCCAGGCAAGAAGTATTTTATCCTTCAAATGTATTGTCCTAATTATAGCTTGTGTTTTAACTGAGATTTCCATTCTCTACCTCACCATTAAATGATATAACCATTCAGTAAAGTCCTTTACTAATACTTTTGCTGTGGAGTTACTTTAGGATAGGATCCAGGAGCCTTACTGAGAGGTCTGGAATTATTTGTCCTAGATGCTGTACAATCAGAAAGCTTTCTGATACTTTCAGAGGTGTAACATGGAGGGGAATAAGCCAGATGTTTCACATAGAGAGGTACTGAGCCACTGTGAGTGACAGGTGCAGAGCATCAACTACCACCCTGCAGTGGGATACTCAGTAACCCCCAAGTATGAGGCCACATTTGTACTTTCTGTTCTTTGTCTTTTCCATTAGGTAGTAGAACGAGTCCCTTCGGACCCACCCAGCCTGGTAATATCAGCTAAGAAACTCAGCCTTATATCATAAAACAGATTTTACTTTATATCCTGTGAAACATTCATTATACTGGTTAATCCACTTTTCATTTTCTTCCTGTGGAACAGGCAAGATAAGGACACACAGCTGCCTTACTTCACAAAAAAAGGTGCTTTATTATCCAAATCTGGCTGCTTTTTTGTCTGCAAAGTCAATACAAAATACTATTT
>NW_009967696.1:0-1333 GCF_000747805.2 Chaetura pelagica | reverse complement strand
AGAAGAAAGGATAGATTAGCTCCTAGAACTTCTTGCCACAACAAGTACTGGAGCAGATTCTTGCAGCCCAGTCTTTCCTGAGCTAATTCAAAGAGGTCTTTTCCAGCTTGAGCACATAAAAACCACACTTCCCATTTAAGATGTGATCACTCCTATGTTCTGCTAAATAAGAGCCATGTTAAGTCCTATTTTACTAGACTGATTCATCGTCTTGGGAAAGGTCCAATACAACATACAAGTTACCAGAGTGAAAGTGGTTAAAAACTGGATACAAAAAAACCTTAGTCTTGACCTAACTCTAAACCTACCACTACTTTCAACCCCTGCCACCACAACATTTTTACTTTGATAACATTTTATATTCTTTGTTGACATAAGTCTCCTGGTAGGACTGATTTACATCTCCATAATAACGCTCTAAGATTTCAAAAATGCTCAGTTATGGACACTGTTTCTGGAGGACAACCCTGTGGAGGCATAAGTAATTGAAAATATGAAAATTATGAACTCACAGTGAAAGACTTCTCTCTTCCTTAGCTACCTCCACATACATGTTACAATGTGTGAAGTAATCTGACTCATTTCTGTGAACTTTGCACAAGTATAATTGATTAGGAAAAGTTACAAGAGTAGTTCAAAGTTTAGAGAAGAGGTCAGAAGGAAGAATGGATTAATAGAAATGTATATAACAAGACTAAAAAATGTGTTATAACGTTTTCTTCACATACATTGCAACACTGACGATCTTTCATCCAAAATGTCTGCACTTGGACTTCCTCTAAAAATATGCATTATGGAATTCCCATCACTCACAAGAAAAAAAGAAGCTCTGGATCAGCTTTTCCTAATGCATACTGCCCATTTTATACTGTCTTTTTACGTTAAAAATTAATTTTGCTGAACATATAAGAACAAACTCTATCTTCACAACTGATCACTAATAAAGCTTTTAAAACATAGAGAACAAAAAACATTCACCTTCACTCTTCTGTGGAGACCTTGTTGTTGATCACTTTTAGTCACTCTTTGTACCTTGCCCTACCTTGTCCTTCCTTAGCCAACTATCAATTCTTTCTTGGATTTTTGACCCTCCTTCTGATAATAAAAGTTATAGGAAGAAAATACAGTCCTACAGTAGCAGGAGAAAATATTGAGACATACAAGCATCAAACAACTCATTAGAGAAATAATCCTTTAAACACCTGTTCACTGCTATAACTCAGCTTTAAGCCATGAAATTAGAACCCGAAGCAAATGTCACAGCATATTAAGAAGAAATATTACTTATATTTATGTCCACTTCACATACTATCTATAGCAATACAGAATTCAG
>NW_009967695.1:0-1333 GCF_000747805.2 Chaetura pelagica | reverse complement strand
AAAGGATTGCCATGTACCAGTGGAGCAGGATGAGTGTAGCTCTGCCCCTTCTATGCCAAGGCACAGGGAGTTGCCAAAGAGAATCTGCCTTTTCCCCTAAGCAGGAGTACACTGTTGTGGCCATAGCTAGTGCCTCCAGCACTGTTCTCTTTCCAGCCTAACTCTGGGAGTCCTTGAAACCAGCCTGGGAAGAGACGCTGCCCAGGTGTGAGGAGCTGTGTTGTGGAAAGGCTTCAGCTGGGCTAATTGCACAGATCTGAATTTGCTTACACACCAAAGGCTGTGTGGCTGGGTCATTTTATCTTCCCACAGATCACTTACCGATATGACTGATATCCTGCAAGCCACATGCTTTGATTTCATTACTGGTGTTTAGACTCAGCTGACTCTGTTGTTGCTGTAAAGACTAGAAATGAGTGGGAAACGAGAAACAGTCCCTGTGAACTTTCAGCTACTGGAAACACACTAGATGGTTACAGGAGAGCAGCAGCTAATTCTGTAAATAACATGGTGTAGCTGGTTTTGATTTGCTCTGTCTTTAGTTGCTCTTTTTATTCCTAAGTAATGTGGATAAAGGCTAAATCCATAGGCTCATAGCACCAACCCTGCTAAATTACTGGTGTACGTTCCCTGGAGATGCTAAACAACTCACTGTCTTGATTTTCAAGTGCAAAGAGCCTGATGAAAGTCTAGCCATCAGCTGAGAAGCACTGCCTACTAAATTGCATGTTGGGCTTTAGCAACCAAAGAAGTGGCTTATTTGTTGGGTTGTGATTTTAGAAGTCATATCTATTCTGCTTGGATTTACATGTAATTTTAGTATGTACATAAAATTTCTTCCTTCCTTTTCTAAGAATGGCATTTGGTTAGTGCCAGAAGTTCTTTAAATGTCCTCAGGCAGACGGCTGAGCTAAAACTAAAACTATTTAATTGGAGTGCATACCTGGGAGCTAGTGAAAGCATAGCAACACTATGAGTGTTAAGCTTTCATTCCCAGCAAATGTCCAGTGGTAGCAAAACTTGCTAAGAAAGACAGAGTTTGACCAATGGGCCCTGCTGCTCTCTTCTTAATTTCCAGAAAAGTCTTCTGATCTTTCATTACTAGTGAGGGAATGTGCAAGGATTCAAATACTGAGCTTGCCTGTGTCCTGTGGGGAGAAGGAAGGAGAACGACCTGTAGCTCCAATTAGAAAACTGGAACTCTCATATGTGTGTGGAGGGCTCAGTTTTTGTAACAAAGACACTTTGATTACATAGCTACCCAGTAAACACTTTGCAGAAAAGAAAAGCAGAATGCTTGGTGATGTAACACTTTACACATTTTTTTTTTTTT
>NW_009967694.1:0-1332 GCF_000747805.2 Chaetura pelagica | reverse complement strand
ATAGAAACTAGTTATGTCTTGCCTTTGGAAGACACTGGCTAAATAAATTTATTAGAGTCATAGCAAAACACGGTCCCTAACATTGGGGTGAAAAGTTCCCATGATTATGTTGGGTAAAAGTTTTTGCATGAGACATTTAAACCCAATGCAAAGAGCTGAACAGAAATTCTACACTGGGGGGGAAGTCTCTTTGTTTTGGGTTGGGGGGGATGCCTGGCAATGCTGGATTGATTTCCAAGTGCAAGCCCAGCATTGTTGCTTAAAACTAATATCCCATGAAGAAGTGCAAACAGCAAGTGATGAATGATAATCACAATTTAAAGAAGCAATTAAAAATACAGAGCAGCAGAAGTTAGGAAATTCTGAAATGCCACTGAATGGACCGTGCAGAGCTTTGGATTTCTTATGCAACACTCTCCTATTAGGAAACCTGTGTGTACAGAAGCCCCCCATCTGGAGTGCATTTGGTGGCTTCGTGGGCTGCTGGGAGAGCACCTTTCCATATAAAACCTGGTGTGAAATACAGCCAGCAAGGAGGATGGCTGCCAAGGAGAAACTTCTGCACAGCAATGGGTGGCAAATCTGCTGCTGTTGCTTCGGTTCTCTATCTGGTCTTCATGGCAGGGTCAGAAGGTAGGAAAATGATTTCTTAGAACAGACATAACCTAAATATAGACACGTAAATGCAACTTGGACTTAGGAACTTAGGAACATTGACTTTTTGCAAGAGATGTGCATCTTCTATAGACTGGCATTCAAAAAGAAACAGTATCATTGGTATTTTCATCTGCTAGGATGCTGCAGTAGTTGCTGAGGGTGAAATACACTTCTGGCAGGAAATCAGTTTATTCCTATCCCATAATGTTTGTCTACACTAGATTTTAAGAAATGTACGTATAAAGACAGGACCTTTAATCTAAACACATCTCTTTTCCAAGTGACCATCTTCCATTATTTGTACTTTTCTTCTTGGCAGGCAGGTTGATGACAGTGCTTCCTCAAAGCAAGAATGATGCAATTTGCAATCAAGATAATGCAGAACAGGCACAGATGATCATGGAAGAAACTAGTAAACAATATGTGGACATAATTAATAACATTAACCTACTTTGTCCAAGTGGTGTAATTTAGGTGTAAAATCTGGCCAGGCACAAATACACTATGAAAACATCAAAATATTTTCACTTAGAGATCTGAGTTCAACTTCAAATGCTTCTGTATAATAACTGCTCTAAAAATGTAACTGCTGCTGTTGTGCAGACCCAATTAATTTTATCTCAAAGTCTTCAGCAAATCAGAGTGTTTGAGTAACAAGAATAAGGCTGACAGAGG
>NW_009967693.1:0-1332 GCF_000747805.2 Chaetura pelagica | reverse complement strand
AGACTGTGTCTCGTTGAAGAAGCTTTTCAAGGCAGCTTATTTTAGTAATACAGCATGTCATATATTGAGTTAAACAGGAAAAAGGGTATTCTTTTATCTCTCAACGAGTTGCAGCCAAGATCTGTAATTGCCTTGCTCTTAATGTTGCATAACTGTTAGCAAGGCTCAAGCCAAGCATTAATGAATTTCATCAGAACTTCATTTTTTAATGAGCATCATTAATCATTAGCCAAGCATGCTACAACCTACACTTCTCAAAAATGGGGGTTTGTCAGTCATATTGCACTATGAAAACAGCAGCATATTTCCCTTGGATTTTAACAGTAAGATAACAAGAAAAGACCATGGAGGGAGTGAGACCAAAAAAATAATTCATTTGACCTTTTAAATACTTGCGATGCTCTCTGAAAGCTTGTCTGAAGTTTCAGCTTGGGAGCAGCTGCTGCCCCACTTTTCTCTGGGCTGTGGTAATGCTGAGAGAGCTCTTGTGAGAACTGATGGGAACTGAAATGGATCTCACCTATGAAACCTGAGTTTCTCCAAGCTACAGTGTTGACCTGGTCACTGGGCTTCATCTGGCTTGTTATAAAATTCAGTCAGGCTTTTAAAGTAAATTTTATTCTTAGGCTTGGAAAAATGATGACTAGAGATCTACCACCCAGTCTCTGCTCCCTTGGATTGTGCAGCTGCACGTGTCCAAAAACTAGAGGAGCATCGGGTTCCTGACTGTCCTGGCGCACTTGTCCAGATTTAGCAATTCCAGTAACCCATCAGTGCCGACGTTCTCTCTGCACCCAACTGTCTTGCATCCTCTGTATAAAATGGGACTGACTAACTTGCAGAGGTGGGTGAATTAAGTTGTCCTGCAGGTGTCAGACAGTTAAAGCTTTACAAGAAACAAGAACTTTTCTCTGTGCTGTGTACAAGAGATGCACGTCTACTCCTACCTCAGGCCCAAATCGTGCAGTCTCTGAAGGTGCTGATTAGTACCAAGATTTCAGAAGCAGGTTGAAATAAGCAAAACTAATCAAATTATGCTTAATATAGCACAAAAATGAATAAGTATTTTCTGTATCTTATGCACTAGATCAAGAAAATGTTTTACTCTAATCTTATGTGAATACTGATGTTTGTGGTTGAAATCGGGGGAGTTGTCTGAGGTAGTGGTATGTAGGGAGAAGAGGAAAAAAGAGATTATAATTTGCAGGGATCAGAAAGAAGAGTGTGCCTCTCTGATGAGGAGGAAGAGCTAGCACCATGAAGGAGGAAGGTGAAGAAAGGGTTATGGGGAAAGAATAGAATACAGATTAGAAAAGAGAATGGGAAAAAAAA
>NW_009967692.1:0-1331 GCF_000747805.2 Chaetura pelagica | reverse complement strand
TTTTCCAGCCTTGGTGTTTCTGTGATTCTGTTCCAGATCAAGGCAAGGATGTGTGGCTTCATGGGCTGATGTGTCCAAACTGCATTACCTAGAGTAGTAATCTATATAGTTAGTGGAGCCTTCAGCTAAACACCTAGTAGGTGTTTACTTTGTGTTGGACTTGCTTTTTTGGCACCTTTGACTGTAATGATGGAATTTCTAAAGATTACATAAACTTTTAAGTGTCTACATAGAGAAACCTAAATGTAGTTGCCTTCATTATAAGCTGTCACTGCACTGGTGACAATCACAAGCGATAATGAAATTAATGGACTTCTAGCTAAAGAGCAGACAGCTCTGCCATCAGGTTCTGCTGCTGAGCCAAGCAGTTGTATTGCTCCTTGCTCAGGCTGTGATAATTTGCAGGTAATTAACACAGTGCTGCATCATGTGTAGAAACAGGTGAAGTGTTTATTGCAAGGGTATCCTTAGTCTCTGTTAACCCCATTTGGGGTGGGGTACATGTAATGATGCAACAGCAGAGAGGCTTGACACTTGCATTCATCTTTCCTTGTGTCACTCATGACTGCTTATAGCCCTGATCATTTTCTGAAGTATGCAGCATAGATAGTCTACAGCAATCTTACATAGAAAGCCCATCCTTACTTCCAAGAACATTACAGAAAATCTTCAGTATTACTCTTGTAAGACTGTAGTGTGATATATAGAAGAATTATTACCATTTTAATGCTCAAACAGACTTGGACTACAAATCACCCTAGTGGTTGTGTGATTGTGCATAATCTCAGCTACATGTTGAAATGTGTAAGCCATTGAAGAAAAATTACATGTTTTTTCTCTCTGGAAACAGATAAGTTAACTTCTTTGTAACGTTGAATTTAATATGTTTGGTCACATCTGTAAAAAGATTATTACACTAGAAGGAGTCAATGGATAATTTATTAAAATACCCCTGCAGGGAGATAGCAGGCTATGCGGTTAATATAGAGGAATGCTTGATGGTTAGGCTGAAAGCTCCCTGGTGAATCCTTTAACGTTGGAGTAGAATGGGATATGAAAATGATTGCTCGTTATATAATGTTTACTGTGTTATATTGGTGCCTAGCAGCTAAATAATATTTATGCTAACAGCTCCTTTCCAGCTTTTCATATTGATCTCCTGCTGGTCTAGAGCTGATATATAATTGTACTAAAAACGGAAAGATAAAACTTCTTTTGCAATGGAGGGTGGCAAAAAGGTTCTTCCAACACATCAGCTAAATCAGACAGGAGGGGAAAGATGGCAGATCTTCGTGCCACAGACTTGTAAGATTTCCATTCCCTTTTTTTTT
>NW_009967691.1:0-1331 GCF_000747805.2 Chaetura pelagica | reverse complement strand
AATCTGTTCTGTTGTTTAGGTGATTCAAACATAACTAAATAACTTGGCTGCCAAGGGTGCTGTTTTTCTGCTGCTGGGGAAGCTGTTGGAGAGTGGCCTTCATTGAAGCAGCTCCTTCCATGGCCTAGAGGAACAACAAAGCTCCAGTGAAGGAGAATGGGGTAAAAAAAATGGTATTTGACATGGAGCAGAATTCCCTGGGTATCTTCTGTGTAGCAGCATCGTGCTGTTGTGGCTCGTGTTGAATGTGGAAATTATGACATTTAGCAGCATCGTGGGAATGAATCTGTCCCTGGTTTGCTGACCAGGGAAGTACAACAGCAAGAAAAACACCAGCTCTGCTTTAAAGCCTCTGCACTCCTCACATAGCATTGCAGACCCAGTAACTCCCCAAAAATGGTCCAAAAACCCAAATGAATAAATGAATGGAGGCAGACTATCAAATCAAGTTGTTCTGATTGCTTTGTTGTTGTTGTTTTCCCCAATTTGCACTCCAGGAAGACTCTCCTTGTCCTTACAGTTTAAAGACTTACCTAGAGATGTAGCCAAGCACCAAAACATGACACAGGCTGAGACAGTTTGCACAGAAATCCTTGTATGTGATGACTTCTCTACCCTGTAATTTAACCAGTTTTAGTCCCAGAATGATTGAAATCTTCCTCTTGGTCAGTTTTGTGGGGAGGCCAAGTAGAGCCAAAAACTTGTGAGGTTCTGGGCAGTGTTATTTCTAAACTTGATGAGTTTATAAGCCCTGGGCTCAAGTCCACCCATCTCCTTCCTTAGAACTTCTGGTTCATTTCCTTCCAGGTAACAGTTAATAACCAGTTACCTAATTTTAAATACTCCCCCACTAAAAATGCTATTTGGTTTGTTGGAATCTATTCTGATCTTTGTGGGCCATGTAATTAGAGCACTGTTTCTAGCTGGAAAAAGCTCATTTTCCATGTCATCTGGGCAAGAATGATTTGATTTGAAGGTCAGGTTTTCTGCAGACCCACTTGGGCTGGAAGGAGGTTCTTCATGCCACTGCAAAGTGAAGCTGGGATTTTTAGATGTTTACCAGCAAGGGGAAGAATTTCTTTTCCAAGGTCTTTGTGAGATATTGAACCAGAAGGAAACAGCCACTGGTTCATCAGGCCAACAAATGTCTGTGCTTCTCACCAGGGCAACTTTGGATCTCTGCTTTCTCACTGGAAAACAACTGGGATGAAGAGGACTCTGTTGAATGCAGATGAGGTAACAGATGCTTGAAATGCTGGCAAGTCTTGGGATCTGATTGAGGGGTGTGATCCCAGGTAGTGCTGTGTTTAGACTTATGTGGGGAAGAAAAA
>NW_009967690.1:0-1331 GCF_000747805.2 Chaetura pelagica | reverse complement strand
TTTTCCAACCAAGGTAATTCTGTGATTCTCTCAGCTACATCCTTTCTTCCTCTGAAATCAGGTCTCTTTATCTGGAGTCTAGGTTTAACTCTGCCAAGGGTGGCATTCAATGGATTTGAGTTGTCTTTAGAACATCACTTGTGTAGATTGTGTGTAATTAAAACAAATCAAGATACACTGTGAAGCAGCATCTCAATATAGTCTAGGGGCTACAAAATGTGTAGGGCTGTCACTTCCATTAAACCATTAGGTGGTTTGATCTCATTAACTGGGCTGATACGATTGCCAGATTGTAAGGTTACAGACCCAGTGCTTGTGCTGTTGCCTGAGCCCTTCTGCCCAGCTGTGGTTACTCTGCACCTCTCTGACTTGGGCTTGATATTTTCCATGTTCCCAAAAGCTCATTTCTTTGCCTCCTGCTTACAGCACCTGTGCACAAGTTCAGCACAGCGTGGCCTGCATGCTCCCAAACTTGCCCAAGGGTGTGATCCTATGGTGTACTGGGTCTGGCTGGGCCAGGTTAACTGTCTTCACAGCCACCCTTATGCTGCAGTGTAGTTCATGACCAAAAGACAACTGATAGCACACCAGTGTTTTAGCAATACTCCAACAGTGCTTGCACAGCAGCAGGGCTGCCTGGAGGGTGGCAGGGGGGAGCAATGGGCTGGGAGAGGACACAGCTGGCACAGCTGACCCCACCTGACCAAGGGGTTGTTCTGTCCCCTGTAAACTCATGCCTAGCAATACAATTGGTGGGAATTTCTCCAACGTAGCTATTGCTTGGAGACTTTCTGTGGCATCAGTCTGGTGGTGAGATGTGGTGATTACCTTTGCATCACTTGTTAGGGTTTTTTTGTGGTTTGTTGTTTGTTTTTTTTTCCCCTTCACTGAGGTTGTAGAGTTTCTCTGCTGCACACTAGCCCATCTCAATGCAAATACTTGGTTAGTAGGTTACACTGCATGAAAACTCAGCACTGGCATCTTTATTACCTGTAATCACTGTGTTATAATCTCTGGTAGCTATGTACATAATACTGTCAATCATTAAAACAGCAGTCAAAGGTTTAATCTGTATATATACTACGCCCTATATATGCACAATAAAAGTATTCACAACAGAAACCTTTGTACATTTCTATTGTCTTTGTACATTTCTATCAACTTCCCTGTTGACTATGTGAGGGCTGTCCTAATTGGCTAAGTCCCAAGAAGTTGACTTCTCCTGCATTTTTTTTACTCTTTGGACTCAGTTCTTGTCCTGTATGGGACAAGATAGCAGACAAGACATTTATGCACAAACCCAAGATTTATTGTAAATAGTAAAAGATCTT
>NW_009967689.1:0-1331 GCF_000747805.2 Chaetura pelagica | reverse complement strand
TTTTTGTGTTTTGGGGTTGTTTGTTTTGGTTTTTTTACAGCAATGTGTGTAGTAAAAAGTTGTACAGTAAAGATTTGTCCTTTCCACAGTAATTAAAATCCAGAGGCCCTTATCATTTAAAATGCTTGTGGATGGTGTTGAGACAGATTCATCTAGCCATGTATTTAGCCTGTATTGAAGAATGTGTTAAGGTAAATCAGAGTAGGCTGTAATATGAGTAGCAGTGTAACAGGTGGCATCACTTCTCTTCTGCTGGGAACAACTGCCCATGTGATGCTCCCTCACTGTGTCCTAGAACAAATCTGGGAGGAGTTCAGGACAAGAATATGGCAACTCCTGTGTGCTGGACCCAACCATTGATACTATTTAGAGATGTATGGCCATATGTTGTTCCTGGCAGAAAGTATTATTCTTTCTATGAGTATCTTTCCTGTCAAACTTCTTCTGTTAGTTTTGCCTGACCCTCAAAATGATAGGGAGGAAGGAAATGCTTTCATTTGCAAAACAAAATTCCTGTTTTTCACAGAGTCTTTTCAGCAAGCTTTGAAAAACACTGCTTGAAGCTGGGGGAGATAAGTTTGCTGAATATCAGATCTGCAAACTGGCTCTTTACTTACAAGATCCAAGTTATTGTTGTACTATTTTCTTCTGAGGGCAGTGAATGGGCAGGAAGAAAAGGGGAGGGGTTACCCACATTGTTATATCATTCTTGACTGACTTGGCAGTGGGGAAAATGTTACTATTTTGCTATTGGATACATATTTATGTTCTGTTTGTGATTAAATAAACTATTTAGTAATGCCTCAATAATATCCACAAGTAAGTACTTAATGAGTACTTTTCAAACAATAACATGAATTTTTTCAGGACTACAATTAAGAATCTAGACATTGCAAAATAGTAGTGAGGAAGGCAATGAATGTTGATATATTTACTAGAATTTTTTTGTTGATTTATGTACTATTTTGGGTTATGATTTTACCTTGAAAAGACTTCTGCTTTGACCTGCATTAAGAAAAATGGTACACATCCTGAAGCTTATTAACTTTTCCAGTGTATTTTCACTGTTGTTTAGCTCTTTTTAATGATCAGAATGATGTATCTACCTCATTATACAGAAAAAATATTTTTCTCTGTAGCAAATAATAAAGAAATGCATGCCTTTCCCATCTGATTCTTCCACCAGCCATCATCACCACCCCCTATGTTTCAAATATAAGAAAAAGTTCCCTTGGTATCTCAAAATATGTTACATGTGGAGAAATGGCAGCTTAGTTCAACCACTCATAGCTAATTCTCTCACAAGTAACAAGCAATAGAACAAGAGGAAA
>NW_009967688.1:0-1331 GCF_000747805.2 Chaetura pelagica | reverse complement strand
AAGCACTTTGAAGATACATGGCTCAAAATCTAAGGCAAATCACTTCTAGAGGAAGAAATAGCAGTCTGCAGATAAGCCAAAAAATGTTACTCAATCACTGTTGTAGGAGAGTCAATGTTTCTTGCAGTGCAGAATTCCCATCAATGTGACTGCCAAAGCACCCAAAGAAAACACATTTCAGTTTGATTCTGCTTATCTCTTAATCTGTTGCAATTTCCAGATAACTCTGCGCTGAGTAATTGAGAGCAATATTTCACTACAGGCGTGCAATATATCAGCACTTACCAGAGGAAGCAAGGTAAGCTATTCCTCCAAGGATGCAAGAAGGAAAATCCCATCTTAGAGCTATATATGTTAAAAAATGGTGATGTAAGTGCCCGTATGCCCTTCTTCCCTTTGGTTAGGTTTGAGTTTAGGTCCAGCCAAAGTTACTATGCAGAAACACTTGGAAACTGGCAGTTTACGTTTATACATAGAATGTGTACTATATGAGTAGAAAGAATTAAACTGACTTGTGGGCAGCTAGTATGCCATATACTAAAATAAAGGACTGTCTCTGGAAGGAAATTCATGCTCCTTTCTCTCATAATATCACTCACTGAATTGTCAATTCATAGTGCACTGCATGGTAAGGCTAGTAGAAGAAATGAGAACATTTTTATTTAAGACCCAGCTAAAACCAGGATAAGGTAGGAGTCTCATCATAAAACCTACATATGCTTGCAGATATTCAGATGAAATATGTGAAGCTAATAACAGGATAAAGAAATTTAGCCAAAACAAAGCCAAGAATCTCATTAATTCTTTGTTTTCTTCCAGTACACGGCAGCTTCTCCTATGCTAATTGAATACAAAACTTTTAATAATCATGGCAATTAGGCTTTGATATCAGAGGAATTTGTGTTCTTTTTTATACTTAGGATGTGGTTTTATATAAACTCAGAGTTTAATCCTACCCACAAAAACGAAATTTTAGAAAAATTGAAATCTTAATCTAATATTCATCTGTGCCATGTGTTTACAGAATGAAGGAGAACTAAAACAAATAGATTTAAAGTTCTTGTCAGCATGCAATTGAAAATAATAATGGACACACACAAGAAGGTAAAAAGTAAGATTGCCTAGAAAGATATAGCTGGCATTCCTAAATTCTCAGTGCTTGTCTCTACAAAAACGCTTTCAGCAGTATTTTTCTATGTATTGTCCTAGACTTTTTTTGCTTTAAAACACCTAAGCTGAAAATAAACTCTCTTCTGTGCAACATCTTTCCTCTCCCTTCTAAAACAATTTTGGCAAACTCCAACCTACACTTTTCCTTGGGTTAAGAGAAG
>NW_009967687.1:0-1330 GCF_000747805.2 Chaetura pelagica | reverse complement strand
TCAGCCTTGCCAGAACAGATTGGCATCTACAGACCACTTTTCTTCCTGGTGGGTTTCAGATTTGAGCATCGATGCCATGGATGTGGCAGGAGAGCAGCAGCTGGATGTGGAGCACAACCTGTTCAAGCAACGTTTGGATAAAGCTGGCAATCGTGTGACTCCAGAGGCTGAGAGACATGGTGAGATGCTGTTCTGCCTTTCTTGGATGGATGCTCTCCTAGTCTTCCCATCATTCCACACCTGTTCTGAGATTCGCAGGCACAAGGGACAGCCCAAGAGCATTTAAGCCCCACAAACTCTTGAAGAGTTCGTGGCACCCAAACCTGTGAAACTGGCAGATCAGACACACTCCTGTTATCCTCACTGCTTTAATGAGGAAAATCTTTTGACCCTCTGAAATGACAGAATCTTTGCCTTGTCCCTCAACAAGGCAGTGGTCTTCTATGACTAGAAATCAAGCAGCTGTTGTGGCAAAACTCAGCTCTGGTTGTGTCTTTAAGCCACAGTGGGCTGACAAATGGGATGACCTTGTTAGAGTACAGAGCCTCTCCCCAGGGAAGGCTCCAGTGACTTGACCCTTAAGCCTCAACTTGCACCCTTCCTGCCTTTGCTTTGTGTGTGTTAATGCCAGCAGGATCAATATGATCTTTCATTGGTTACAAGTTGTAGTAAGTGGTCCTTGGCTACATAAATCTTCTCCTTATGTTATTTGCATATTACCACTCATCCTCCTACTTAGATACAAACCAGAAACTGTGCTGGTCAAGTGTTGCAGTAACACTGTCCTGACTGTTCCTCTCTAAAGGATCAGTGTAGTTCTGTCCATCAGCATGAACTGAAGTTGTTGTTTCACTCGGATTTAACTTCTCTGTTCTTCAAGATGAAAGGCTGAGCTAAGCCAAGAGCTCAACAGTTGGTAGGTCCAAGAGTTTCTTCCACTGTCATGGGAATGTGGTGGTGGTGTTCCTGCTGCTGTGGCACCTGGCAGCCTTCCTGTATTCACAGCTCATGACGTTACCAATTAAATGTCTTGGGGCAAAAACTGTTTCAAATGTTATGTAGCAGGTCCTGCATCAGTCGCAGTGTCCTGATTGTGTCTACTTTAGATAAAGCCTTTATGCAGGTACTGTCTGGTCAGTGCTCCAGCAAGGCTTACAGATAGCCAGTTCTTTCTGTGGAGGCTGTTCTGGAGATGACAACATGTTCCTTCTTGGTCTTGCTCCACCCCTCAGCAGGCTCCATGTGTTCACGTCAGGTGGGCTTTGGGTGCAGGACATGCAGCTTCTGACTCAAAATCATTGTGCTCAGGTGTAGAACAGTTATTGCTCAG